>NW_007259386.1:213620-270929 GCF_000164805.1 Carlito syrichta
CTCAATTCTTTTTAATCTCTCCATTAATGTCTTGATATCTAGGTTTGTAGTTTGGAACCATTCATTCTGGGGGCTCTTCATTGTTTGTATTCCGAAGTCAGTTTTCTCAGTGTCTGGGAGAGACCCATATTTTTCTTTTGGTTTTTCTTCATTTGTGTAAATTTTTCTCTGTCCTTCCCCTTTCTCTCCCCTTCTTTAATTCTGTTTTTCAGGGAAGGTGGTGTTGCTTTTGTTTCACTTGTACAATCTTCTGTTCCTCCTTATGAGGGTCCTCTGGTTTTGTTCATGAGGTTGGAGTGTGGGCTGCGGGCTGTACTTTTTGCATTTTTTGAGGTTTAATTGAGTGGGAAGCTGTGATTCAGAATTTATATTCTGATTCCAGCATCCACCAACAGGTGTATGGGCACACTGGAACCTATTTCCCACTGCCTTACAATCTGTTTGTGCAGCGGTATGTAGGTTTGGTCACTAGTTCAAAAGGAGGTGCAAAAGAGGCAAATAATGAAGGTGGGGGGGTCAATAGGAAGTTAGAAAGAGAGGAGAGTGAGAGGGAAAACAGACATACATACCAACTAACAGGTGAAAAAGAGACAAAAGGCTGGAGAAAAGTGAAAAAAAACACGTGAGCAAAATTCCCTAAAGGATACTGGTAGCTACACAGAGACAGACCAATAAAATCATGAAACAGTGTAAGTCAGAAAGCAAACAAAAGTGAGCAAAACAAACAGTCAAAATGATAAAAATCAAATGTCAAAATAAGAGACCAGACTAGCTCTGTAATCTTTCCTGAGTGTCTTAAGTCTCTTCAGCTCTGATCTCCAGCCTCACCCCTTTGTTTTCCTTGCAGACAGCTAGATTTACTGGCAGCTTGGGTTTGTTTGTTTGTTTGTTTGTTTGTTGAGCCTGCTGCCTGGAAGGTCTGTGACATTGACTTTGTCTGATTCAGCAGAGGAGGGGCTTTGTTTCCCGTTTAGCAATGTTATCTTAGAAACCGATGTGGAAGCTGCTGATAGGTGGGTGGGACAATGCAAATCTCTGCCTGGAGAATGGCCAAGGTGGCAGCTTCACTTTCATGGATCTTTTCTCTCCGCTTATCTGGGTCCCTGTGTTATCCACTGTGATGGACTATGCTGGAGTGGGAGGCACCGGGGATCAACTGCACAGCTGGGCACTGGGTCCGAGCTGCCACCAGGCTGGGGTTGAGGAGGGGGTCGGGAGTTCCCTCCTCTGGAGCTGAAAGCCTCCGATCAGCACCTCCTTAAGATATGCTGTTCCCTTACACAAGTATGGGATTGCGTGCTGAGTGCCTCAGCCAGGGTGGGCCCAGAGTTCCAGAGCTTCAAAGCTCCAAAAGGCAGGCAGTGAGGGTGGCCCTGGGCCCCTCACAGGGTATTTCAGCCAGAAATGAGACTGGTATCTCTGAAGGGCAGGTGCCCAGAGCCTACCTGGGTGACCAGCAACTTGGTGCTGGGTGCTGGGCGAGATGATGTAGCCAGGGAGGGAGCTGAGACCCAGGATTCCCATATGTGCAGGCAGGAGTCATATATAGTGGAGCAGCAGCAGCCGGGGGCCACAATATCCAGCCCTGCGTGGGACCGAAGGTCCCCAGGCCTTGGACCAGTGCAGCTGGCGGTGGGCTGGGGAGTGGGGGAAGAAAAGTAAGAGTCTTTTTGGGAACTCACGTTTGGAGAATCTCATAAATCCATCTATGCCGTCGCCATCTTACCGGAACTCCTCACATTTTCTTATGGTTCCAGTCATTGCAAGAACACAATAAGTAGTAATAGACTAATTACAGAAATTGAGTGCTGGTACTATCTACACAATGTAAATGGTGACTATTTAGTCTGGTTAGGAAAGACAGGTTGAGTAGTTCTCCAATATACTTCATGTTACCCTCATAACAGAGATGCTTAATGTACTTCTAGTTAAGTATAAACTCACCCAAAATTTCAGTATCATTCCTTATCAAGTTTCCTGTGAACTTCTGCCCCCCTCTGAAAACCATAGCTTCCTCACCAATGCTGATGTCAGTGCTATTGCAATCAGAAATGTCACTCCCTCCACCCATTGCCACTCAACCCAAAGCCTTGCCTGTCCTTCATCCTCCTCTTCACTTAGAGCATCCCTAAATGATCAAATGGCCAAAACAATTAGGCTAGAGAGAATGATGAAGATTTAGCCAATCTCTCACCTACTACAGCCAATCAAACTATCTCTTCTAGTTCTGCAACAAATTTGGAGCTTGTTGAGCAGAATCAAACTTCTCTAAGCACAGTATACACTATAGAAAACTGACACAGTCTAGACAAGGAACAAATATACAAACTTCAATCTACAGCCAGAGTCTGTGATGAGGCACAGACCTTCAGAAAATGTTTACAAACATGTTCTAAGATGTATGTGACACCAGCTATCAGGGCCTGGAGTATTGTAGAAAAACTGAGGCACCTAAGGTATAAAATTTAAGGAGGCACTCGCTCTCAGGTGCCAGCTCTGCATGTGCTCGACATTGAGAATGGGTGCTTCCTTAACTGTTATGCCTTGGACACTTCACTCACCTCACTCTACTTCAGGCCCTGTCTGACTTCCGCATCCTTTACCTTTTGGAAAGAATAGGAGAGAGTGTGGTGTACCACACAGAGTGGCCTGAAAAGTCACACCAGCCACCAAGAGAACACCATAGCCTGAGATGTTAGTGACCTTGGGTCACAGGAAAAAGAGAAGTCAAGAAACAATTATGGAAGAGAAAGACTACAAATCTTGTTGGCCCACTACTGTTTTAAATATCTTTTAGTAACACACAACAGCGTGTCCTCATGTAAAGATGGTCAGCTATCTAGAAGGACGATGTGCCTTTTTGCAGAAGTACCTGAGCCATCTTCTGAAGTACCTGAGTATCTTCTGGCATAAAGGTTATAAAAGTGGAGCCCTTAACATGGTTAATAATTAAAAGGTCTTAAAAGGTTCACAGCTTTCCTAAGACTGATCTGAGTGTTGCTTTACATTTTATAATAAACTTTCAAACTTATGATCTAATGTATCCACCACATCTCAGAAAAGTAGCAACCTAGATATAGGTGTTCCTTGGCTTCCAATGGGGTTACATTCTGATAAACCCATCATAAGTTGAAAATATAATAAATTAAAATGAGCATTTTGTAGACCTGATAAGATGCAAAAACACAAGACAATATTTAAAAATGCTGGCAACACAATACACTGTAGAGCATCTTATGTCTCCCATTGTGATCACATGGCTGAATGTGAGCTGTGGTTAGCACTGTCTCACATACTGCTAGCCAAGGAAAAGATCAACATTCTAAATTCCAAATATAGTTTCTACTGAATGTATAGCACTTTCACATCATCCTAAAGTTGAAGCACCCTAAGTCAGGGATGTCTGTATAATTATTTCCCTTTTACAAGGGAAGAAACCTGGAGACAAAGAAGGGGTTACTGCCAAAGCCTGACTGGGGAACATGAATTTTTTCAGGAGGGATCGTAGAAGAGTGGTAAGAATTTGAATTAGATCTTACCTTGGATCTGGGATCCAACACTATTAGCTGTGTGGCCTTGGGCAACTAATTTCACCCTTTCTTGCTTCCTGCTTCCTGTTTCCTTATCTATAAAATCTATGAAACAAAATATAGCTTTTCTGATTATGACAGGCATGAAAGTAGAAAGCAGTACAAACTGTTTAGAAGCACATCTAGCACATAGTGAGTCCTCAACAGACACTATGCTCCTTTTCTCTTAATATTCAATACTGTGCCGATTCCTGGTCCCTCTGCTTCAAATATTGCCATGAGTCCTTTTCAAGATGACTCCCCCTCTGAATGCAGTGGGCAGCTTCTCCAACCGCAAGATGAATGACAAAGAAGGGTCCTTTGTTCATTAAACAAATTCTTTCACACAGCTAAATGGGATGGGGCCCCCAGGAGCGGAGGTGCCATGAAAAAGGAGGGAAGCCATCATTTTCATTGGAAATAAATCAATACATGAATCAGAGCAATGCAGCTCAGGGACCAGGGTGGGAAGCATTTTTAGAACTGTCACTTTAAAAATATGTTCCCTCCTGCCTTGCGGCTCTCTCAGTGGGCAGATTTTAAAATAGAAACAAGTAACTTTAATTAGGCTCTAATTAGCTCCACAAGTTTGGTGAGCTAGGATAGTTTATTTTAGAAAAAAAAATATAATAACAGACGGAGGATTTTCCAGGCACCACAACTTTAATTACAATCCCAAACACCTCAAGCATGCTTACTGGGCCAATTAAATCAGCAGGACAGTGGCAAAGCTTAATGCACTATGCTAGACCCAAGCTATGATGATGCTTTCTACTTGAGTTTGTTTCCAAAGTAATTTGAAAAGCAGATAACTTACAATGCTTACTTAAACAGAAGCAGGAGGCCTTTAAACTGTTGTTAATGCTCAATTAACTGGGATATCAAAGATGGGGATTCTCTAGATCAGTGTTACTCAGCTGGGTCATGCTCATGTTTCCCTCTTCTTGTTTGTTTCCAACGCATCTCCTAAGATGGAGCCCCTTGGGTCTTTCTCCCACCTCTCTTTGATCCTTGATAGGAAATTCATATAAGTGACCAGTTCTCAGAAAGAAACCAGAGAGAAAAACTGCCCTATATGGGCTTCTGGCATCTTCTGATGCACCAGTGGGGCCAGCCCACAGTGGATTTCCTCTGAACTCAAGGAGAAGGGGAGTAATTCAAGGAAAAATAATATTTCCTTCTGCATCAGTTACACATCTAGAATGGTAAGGGCAATAAAGAGGACTTGCATTTTCAACCACATTTGGCAGAATGTGAGGGTAAACACGCATGTCTAATCTGGTGATTAAACCTCTATACCAGAGGTTGGAACGAGAACTCCATGAAAATAGGGACATGTTTTCCATTCCTTCTCAAAAATACATTTTCCATATCATGTGGGAGACATAGAACATTTGTAGCCAATGAATGATCAGGTGGTCTCTGCCCACAGTCACAGATCTAATGAATATACAATCAAGGGCCTTGGCTTGTGATCCTGTATATAAGAAGAGTATTCTGGGTCCTTCCTTTTATTTTCTCAGAGTTACTTTGAAATGAATCCACTACAGCAAGTTAATGTTCTCTTTCCAAATGAGTAAGTTAGTTGGAATAATGTAAAAATCAGTATACAGGTGATCCTGTATGCACCCGCTTAACACTAAACACACTGAATGACTCCTATTAGTTTTCCTTATTTTTCGTGACATTATTCATCGATTTAAATCTGGTGCTCTGTAGAATTCACTCATTTATCTAACAAACAGTTAAGTACCAAATGGGTGTCTGGCACTGGGCTAGCTTCTGAAGGTACTAAAAAGAATAAAGCAGGGTTCCTCCACTTGAAGGGAATACTATCCAAAGAGTGGAATGCAGGCCCGTAGAGTCAGGAGAAGAGAAGGAAAAGCTGACCCAAAAGAATAAGAAAATATCCACCCAACGTTAAAACTCTGAACATTGGCACTTCAATTTAATAACAGACCAAACCAATGCTATTCAAAACCATTAGGTCTATTAGGTTACACTTGGGATCAACTAAATAAAGTAATCCTTAGATAAACAAACAAAAAAGGTAACTTTCTTCACCTTTCAAGTCTCCAAAGGAAAGTGTCCCAAAGCCAAAGACTTCATCAACCCATTTATTGTGACTGTTACTTCTCAGGTCTCTCTTGCCTACAAGGAAGAATAACAGTCTCAGTGGTCTTTCACTGGTTCTGGACCACTTCTTTTTCCTTCCAAATAATCACAGGAATCTTTAGGAAGAGTACCACTCTCTTACACATACTTTGACTACCAAAAGACATGCCATCTTTTCTATTCAGTTCTCCAGCTTGCATAAGTTATGCCTCTGGTCTCTGGCAACACCAAAAGTGATGATGACATTAATAATAAAACAAATAATAACCAACATTCAATAAGCATATACTATGTGTCAAGCACGGTGCTGATTTGCATTTGATTGTAAATTTTGAGTTTCTTTAACCTTTTAAATCAAGGCTCTGAAATAGTATTATTTTCTCTTTTTTCTGTATAATGAAATGGAGACTATGAGAAATAATCTCAACCAAAATAAAAAGTGGTGGAGCCAAGATTCTAACTCAGAAAGTCTAAAGTAAAAGCAAGCATTATGCTCTCAGTAGGTGCTGCTGCTACTGCACAGAGGTTGATCATAAAGGTCACTGGTGCTAATGTTTGTACCAAGAGCCCTGCTGTCTGATGTTACTGACGGCAGTAGCTCCATGACTACCACTGCTAAAGTCACCGTCAGGGTCATCAACATCTGTAATAAAATATTACTGCTATCATCGCTGTCTTCAAGCCCAGTGAAGCCCTTCCAGTATTCTTCATTAAAGCAAAACATCAGTTGTTTTTGCTTTTTGAGTTGGAGTCTCACTCTGTCACCCAGACTGGAGTTCTGTGGCTGCTCCTGGCCACCGCAGCCTCGACCTGCTGGGCTCCAGCAATCCTTCCACCTCAGCCTTCCAGTTTTTAAAGAGCTCTTTTAAAAACTCTTATTGGATTTGTGGATACCCCATCCTCTCAGAAGAATTTGGTTTGAATTCTTAGGAGCTGTGTCAGAGGATGGAGTGGCAGACACTCTAGAGCCACTAACCTATTGTCTCTGAACCAACTACCTCCCCTCAAATCTTACTTGTCCAAAAGGAAGTTCTCTCTCAGGAGTCTTCTGAAACCCTACTGTAAGTAGGCTCAATCACAGCCACTGCAGCCTTTACCTGCTGGGCTCAGGCAATTCTTCCGCCTCAGCTTTCCAAGTAGCTGGAACCACAGGCATGCGCCACCACTTCCAGCTAATTTTTTGATTTATTATAGAAATGAGGTCTCACCATGTTGCTCAGGCTGGTCTCTCATCTCTGCCTCCCAAGGTGCTGGGATGACAGGCGTGAGAAACTGAGCCTGGCTCTTTTTTTTTTTAATTTCTTGTTGGGAAAGGAAATTGCATTCAGTGTCTTCTTCATCACATTCCTAATGCTTTCCAATATTTAACTTATTCTTTCTACTGTTTAGAATTTATTTCTCTTTTTTTCTTGAAGCTCACTAACCTCCGGAACTGGTTGATTCATATTCTGAACATGCTCCATATACAATTCTCTTTATCCAGGAGTTTGGAGTTATCTTTCTATTTCTATTCTGGTTTTATTATTATTATTATTATTATTATTATTAGCATTATTTTGCTCTTTTTTGTTTTGTTTTTGCCTTAGGCACTTCCTCACATTCTTCCATCATCTCTCTCTATTCTAAGAACTCCTTATTTTCCCTGAGACCTTTCTTCCTAATCCTCCATTCTCCTGGTCTTGTCTGGAACGATTGCCCTGAAGGTCTACTGCAGATCTTAAATCCTGGGACTGCTATTCATACCTCTCAATAGTTAGAGCCACTTTTTTGTGTGTGTATCCATTCTTTTTCTTGATTTATTTGTTTGATTTGATAACTTGAAACTTTAGTCTAAATAACTTTCCTAATAAAAACAGCAGGAAAAGTAAATTGTCTGAGTGAGTACTTGTATATCTGAAAAATGTCTATATTTTGTCCTCACATTTAATTAAAACCTTGGCTGGTACGGAAAAGACTATTAGTAGTCTCCTAGTATCTATTCTATTCTTCAATAGTAATAAAATATTTAGCTGATTACAGGACTGTCCAGAGTAAAGATATTGGCCAGCCTCTCTTACAAGTATATATGGTCAATTGGATATGAGAAGCAGTATAATGTGGCAGCTTCCTGGAATCATCCATAAGAGACACCTCACATGAACCATTTATACTCTTCTTTTTCAATTCTCCTTTCAAATTGCTGCCTGGAACATGAATGCCATCGTTTGCATCATAGAATAATGCTTGGTTTTCTGAAGGCCATAGCAGTTCTGGAATACTTACCAGGACTTTTACATAACAAAGAAAATTTGAACTTGTTCAAGCCACTGTCATTCTGAGGTTTCTAACACAGACACACCTAATTTCAGGTGAAATAGATTGAGTATAGAAACCTATGGTGAAAGAATTTTCACTAAGAATACAAAAATAATTATTCCATCAATTTCTACCATCCAGTGTTGTAGATATAAAAAATTCTTACTCTTTATATATGACCTGTTTTTTCTCTCTGAGAGCTACAAGGATGTTATTCTACTCTGAAGTTCCAAAATTCACAATGGGGTTCTTGTTCATTGTTCCTGATTTGCACTCGGTAGGCCCTTTCAATTTAACAACTCGCCTCTCCATTCAATGCTAAGCTTCTTGTTTTATTTCTAAGCTCACTTCTTCCTCTTTATTTTGTCTGTTCTGTTTCTAATTAGACACTTTTTCTATGAATTGGAGGCTAGGCCTCCTGATATGAGCCATTGAGTTTCATACTTCTTTCATAATTTGTCTTTTTAATTTTTTCTATGTCCAATTTTTCTACTGCATTCTAGATATGGCAATTATGTTCTAACTTTTATGAGTTCTTCTTTCTCACACCCAAATTGCTCATAGTATTTTGTTCTTGTGTAATTATGCAATTTTTTCTTGAGCTGCTCTATATTCATTTTCTACAAATGTGTAGTAATACCCCCAAACTTAGTGGTTTAAAACTACATACATTTATTATTTCCCAGTTTTCATGAGCCAGGCATCCAGGAGCCACTTAACTAGATGGTTCTGGGTCAGGATCATTCACAAGAATTCAGTCAAGATATCCACTAAAGCTGCAGGCATCTCAAGGTTCTGCTTGAGTATCCGTTTTCAACTTCACACACATGACTATCAGCAGTATTCAGAAAATATGTTTCCAAGCTCACTCATGTGACTGTTGACAGACCTCAGTTCCTCCCCACATGTACCTCTTCTCAAAATATGGATGCTAGCTTTCTTCTTTCCAAGGACGCCTCAAAACTTGGCACCTGGCCTCCCAGAGAGGAGTGAGTGTTAAGAGTCAAGAAGTGTGTGTATAGGGGATTGGGGAGAAAAAGAGAGAACCCAAGATGGACACTTCAGTCTCTCCTGTTTTTTTCTATAACCTACTATGGAAAGGGTTATCTCATCGCTTCTGCCATATTCTATTTGCTCACTAGAGATGATTCACTAATTCTAGGCCATATTCTAGGGAAGAGGAATTAAGGGGAAGGGGAGCAAAAATTTTGTGAATACAGCTTTAAAATGACCATTTTCTATAGGATGCTAGTTAGTTTTGTTTTTTTTTTTTTTTGGTTGTTTCATGATCCCTAAGTTTCCTCTATTTCATTCTGATTACGTTCTTCTGCTTTCATCTTTGCCTTTCTTGGCCATGCTTTCTTCAAATGTATAAAATCTCTTAGTTGTTCATTTAAATAATATAATGAGAAAATATGAGGGTTGACTGGGCTTGCATGTGGAGGGATTTGGGACTGGTAGGTTCTAGGGTAAATAGTCAGGGAACTAATCGGTCCACAATTTAAAATTTAGAAGTTCTTTATGCAGAGACATAATCCCTAAACTACCTGCCTTAGTTGTCCCCATACCATTTGTTCAAAAATTTTAGGAAAGTATCTGTCCAAATCTTTGCTTGGAAGTAAATGCCTGGCCACAAACTATGTAAAGGTAGGGAAGGGGAGTAAAGAGATGGATTCATCTGTTTACAGATTTTAAGTTAATTCCTATCTTTCTAGCCCCTCTGTGGCACCTGCCATTTCCAGTTTTTACCCCTTAGAGATGATACTGCAGTGATTTAGTAAAAAGTCCACTTCCTCCCATTTCCCAAGAGGCAGACTGTTCTAGAGGTATAAAATTGCTAAAAGGAGAGTCCAGACCTTATTGCTAATTAACTCTATAGTCTTAGTACAGAATTTTCCTACACTCGTCTCATCTATAAAATCAGAGGAGTGGACTAGATGAAACTTAAAGTTTCCTAAAATAATGGTAATTCAATTCAGCTAGGATTTGTAACATATTTTGCAGCTATATTTCATATATTTTGAAATATAAAAATCTAGTACATGGTAAAAAGAAATTAAAACAATCTCAAGCTAAGAATATATAGGAAAGTTGAGAACAAGTTTCCCAAATGAATGCCTTTGTATTTTTTCAAGATGACAAATATTACAAAGTCCTCTTATACTTGTTGGTAGAACTCTGTGTGATAAGCATTGAGATAAACGGAAAGCTTTTTCCCCACAGGAGCTCAGTTTTTAGAGCATTTCAGTCATGTAGAAAGAAAATATGAAGCTGAGGAACACCAGCATTTTCTCCTGGGGTTATAGCTTGGTCTTTGGACTTTAAAAGATTCTGAGAGACGTGGTTCTGTATAACCTACATAGATGCTATTAAACACCATTTTCTGAGAACTAACACTTTGGATAACCTTTCTAGCTTGTACTTTAATGCTTTGATTGACTTTCCTTTTCTGCATATAAAGTTCAAGAGGAACTTTGTCCTTTAAATTATGGGTAATTAAAAATCACTGAAATATTTTATAATTTTGTTTTCTAGTTATATGTCACCTTAATTTTATGTTAAAGCAATATCAACATGATGATTCCAGTTGATGAATCCAGCATGCCACATATGTAAATAAATAAGAGAAAGGAGCAAAGTCAATGGAGAGTTATAAACATTCACAAAGACATATTTTGAGTTCAGATACAATAAACCTCATGAGAATAGCAGAGATTTCAAAACCTATTCATTGGAAAAACCATATTCAAGACTCAGAAAAGCATGACTATTTATGAATAAATATTTAACAGAACCAGAAGGTATATTGTCCTGAATTCTGCATAGAACCCATTCAAAGATTATACACAATAAAATAAGTCAGACAAAAATCAGACTAAATTTTGGAGCACATACTTTTGAGTTTATCCCAACCAGAAATTTATCAGAAAGTCCCAAACTTGCAAAAAGCCTCAGAAGCCATGTATTACTATCTTATCATTGCTTTAATAAATTCTCTACCTAATCCTCAATTGTACCCCACCTCTTTAAAATAAAATATACATATATAAAAAATAAATTATGTAAATTAAAGTCCATTGTCTCTGAAGGCAGCTGTTTTATAAACCCCTTTCCTCCAATTGTTGGCAAATTATTACTTTTATCTTTGTGAAACTTGTTCCCTTCTTATGTCCACTCTTTGGCTCCCATTTTGCTTTTTGGAGACATATACTATCAGTCTAACTCGTATCCCATATGAGAGTTTTGGAAGTAACTGTCATGTTCCCATTTAATTGTTTCTTCTCCAGATTAAATGATCCCTGTTCCTTCATCTAGTCTTACAATTCTCATTTGCCTTCATGGTCACCCTCCTCTAAATGTTCATGCTTACTGTAAGTTCTTCTGAAGTAAAGAAACTAAGTCAGCACTGGTTTTGTTTCGGTTTCACTCCAGGGATGAAGGAGTAGGGAAGGTACAGCATAATTAGCCATAGATATAAGATGTATGAGAGCTTTAGAAGTCATTTGTTAACTCTGGAAATAATATACATATGCATACTTATGTACTATATATTATATATAAGAAGCATATATATGTGTTATGAAACATATCTATCTATATCATTCCTTCATTCAAGAAACATTTTACTGATGGTTTTGTGTTATGGGTAACAAAGATGAAAAAAAATCAGTCTCATAACTGAGATGTATAATCTTAACTTCTCAATATGACAAAGAAACAATAGAAGGCTTTATAAGAAACACAATGGATTGACAAATGGAGGAAGCTCAGGACCCTTAAACTGTCTCCAAATTTTCTATTGTTTACATTTCAGCAGTAAAGTACAGGCATATCATGGAAAAAATTAGTGAAGTATAGAAATCCACATATTAGAAACCTTGAGAGTGGTATAACAGAAAAAGAAAAAAAAAACCAAACATGAACTGAGAGTCAGGTGACCTGGGTCTTAGGTCCAGGCTCTACCATCAACTGACTGGGATCTTAAACACGTCACTTTACCTTTGTGGATATCAGATTTCCTATCTAAAAGTGTTAAAAATAAATAAATTCCATTACTTATTTAAAATCAAGGATTTGAACTACATAAATTTCGGAAGTCCAGTCCAACTTAAAGATACAGGCTTCTTTTATACTAGTTCAGACAGAAGAGGACTAGTTGGCCAGGCATCTTCGAAAAGCACCTTCCCTAGGGAATGTCATCTTTTCCTCGCCAAAACCTCATCTAAGATTTTAAGAACTCATAGGAGAAGTAGGTAGGGAGAAGGGTAAGAGGCCTTGGCAAGACAAACTGGAAGAAAGTAGGTTGCTGACTGTTTAGGGTGTGCGCAAGGCTTAGACTCATGGAAGAGAGGAAAAAGGATATTAAGCATCACTTCTAAGATAGTCAGCTTGGTTTATTAGAATAAAGAAAGCAAGCATGAAGTCTATGCTGGGGAGAAAAAAGGATCAAAGAAGAGCTGAGTGGGTTAGCTAAATTCCAGTGGCAAAATAGTATACCAAAATTTGGATAAAGCCCAACAAAACAAGCATAAAACAATGCAATAGGTCTCTCTCTCTCTCTCTCTCTCTCTCTCTCTCTCTCTCTCTCTCCTCTCTCTCTCTCTCCAGGAATTTCTAATAAATATATTTTCCTCCCTTTGCATGCCTGCTGAACTCTTGCTTTTCCCTCAACACTTAGCTTAAATTTCACTTCCATTCTATGGTTTTCCCTGACCATCCCATACAGAATTAATCAAATTTCCTCTTTGTAAACCAAGCAATTATATATACCTTCATTACAAACCTGGTCACATAGAACTTTAGTCATTTGTGCACATGTCTGTCTTTTCCACTAGGTGGTAATTTTTTTTAATGGTTCAATCCTTATCATATGTATTGTACAGTTTCTGAATTAGAATTAGAAATTTCCCTTATCTATCTTCCCTTCCTAAAGATTTAACTCCCTTACAGAACATCAGCTATGGATCAGTAACTTATTTCTGTTATTTTTTCATCAGATTGATAGATAAAATCAAGAAAAATATAGATAAGTGAAAAGTAAAAGCACAAAAAGAAATGGTTCATCTCAGAATATTATGGATCTTCTGCCATGTAGAGCCCAGAATAGGTTCTCAGTAAATGACTTTCAATTTGAACTTGGATAAGAGTCAAATACTGGTTCTAATAATTTCTAAGAAGTTCCCTTTACAAAATATTGGGATACAGCTACAGGAGGAAGGGTTTCTTCTGATTGTACATGATTAAGTGAAGCCAGTTTGTGTTTACTAGGACATCATGACATTTATGTACCCTGACAGAAATAGTGTCAGGCTGACACTAATTTCTGATCTTGCATTGATAATCATGGGCTTCATATAAAGCTCTGAGAGTGAGTACAAAGGGAGTAACAGATTGACCTTCAAGGATTGGTAACCTCAAACCATCCCAGTGCTGAATTTCTAAAGTGAATGAAAACACTTTACTCAGAAGCTTAAACTACTCAGAAGCTTTAATGGAGTACAAAAGGCCTCTTTCTTTATCATTTAATCGTCTACTCACTTCCTCTCTTGCTTAAGAGATTCAAGAACACCTTTTAAAGATAGCCGAAAGGTTTAACTATAAATATACACCAGTGAATTAGGAGGCAAGATAAGCTCAAGCACACATAACGATACATGTTGTTTGGCTGCAAAATGCTCTCACTGCACAGCCCAGTCTAAGTGTGCCCACCTTTCTAAGCACATTTTGCCTCTCTACAATAACACAACCACACACATGCATCTCTGAAACCACTGCAAAATGTTCTGATTGTTTCATGAGACCATGGGTATCTCAGTAGTTTGGGCTGCTATAACAGAATTGCATGGACTGTGTGGCTTAAGAACAAACATTTACTTCCTATGGGTTCTGGAGGCTGGGAAGTTCAAAATCAAGGCAACAGCAGATCTTATATCTAGTGAGGGGCCCCTTCCTGGCTTGCAAATGGATATCTTCTCATTATATCCTCATGTTGGAGAGAGAGGGAGAATCTGCTGGCACTGTGATCTCAAACTTCCATGTCTCTTCTTATCAGGGTACTAATCCCTTCATGAGAGCTCTGCTGTCATGACCTAATTACCTCCCAATGACCTCCATCTCTGAAACTATCGCTTTGTGGATTAGGATATCAACATGTGATTGCTGGGGAAACAAACATTCAGTTCATAACGACAAGTAGACTGAGGGAAGAAAGTCTTTGCACCCCTCAAAATATCCTTAAAACACTTGAGAGGAAATCTAATTTATTCATTTGTAGTGTAGTCCCAAATATATATTTCAGTTTTAGGGAAATATATCTTTATTTCCCTAAAACTGCTCTGCTTACCCTTATGAGTCCCTACCCCTCCACATCTTGTCTGGGGAGGGGTAGAGTTAATTCCATCTAGTAATCTCAGACCCATCCCATAATTTAATTTGGACTGTCTCTTTAATTATCTATCTTCTTTGATGCCTCAAGTTAATGGCTAGCCTTTCAGAGTTCAGTCTTTTTACAAATATGGCCTTGTATTAGTCCATTCAGTCCACTATACCAAAACACCTTGGAATCAGTGGTTTATAAACAGAAAAATATTATTTCTCACAGTTCTGGAGGCTGGGAACTCTAAAATCAAGGTGCCAGCAGATTCAGTGTCTGGTGAGGGAGGGACTGTTCCTCACAGATGGTGCCTTGTTTCTACATCCTCACATGGTGGATGGGCCAAACCAGCTTGCTCAAACTTCTTTTATAAGGAGGCGAATTCTACTCATGAGGGCTCTATCCTCATGACCTAGTATCCTCCCAAAGTCCCCACCTCTTAATACCATCACGTTAGGGGTTAATTTTAACATGTGAGTTTTGGGAGAACATAAACATTCAAGCATCTAGATATTATACACAGAGAGGTGTAGTATAAGTGACCTTAGAGGGCTATAAAGGGAAGCAAGGTGTTCTCTGCAGTCTGGCAGGTCTCTGGAACTGAGTGGCTAGAATGGTTTGCAACCTAGAATTGTGGGTGACCTCTAAAGTAAGGTCTTAGGCATGAGTGTATTGGTGTCCACTGCAGGAGCCCATGGTTATAACAAATTATACCCTGTTTAAAATCTCCACCTGTGGTTGCTTCTTTGTCCTGACTTCATTATACTGAGGGATGCTTTTATTACCTCACATCTCCCCTCACAGAGCACTCTGGAATTTCTGGTTTTGCCTGCTGCTATGGTGTGAATGTTTGTGTCTCTCCAAAATTTACATGATGGAATCTAACACCCAGCATGATAGTACTAAGAGGTGTGGCCTTTAGGAAATGACTAGGTTAGGAGAACTCTGCCCTCATGAATGGGATTAGTAACCTTATAAAAGGGGCTTGAGGGTGTCTGTCTGTTCCACCATGGAAAGACACATAAAAGGCAACGTCTATGAGAAGCAGGCCCTCAGCAGATGCCAAATCTGCTGGCACATTGATCTTAAACTTCCCAACCTCTAGAGCCATGACAATACATTTCTATCATTTATAAATTATTCAGTCTAGGTAATTTTGCTATGAAAACCCGACCAAACTAAGGTACTTGAACAACAGGGTAGGAATGAGTGTGGCTTTAAACTCCACAGTGTATCCACCTCTTGTAAACACTTCTACAACATTTTTCCTTGTTCTGTGAAAGAGCTGGCATTGAGCTTCTCCTAGACACTGGCAGCGGCTTCCTTCCAGAATGCTCAGGAAAGGCATGCCACTGGACTGTCTGCTTTCTTGACATCATATCTTCTTTTGAACCAAAGTACCAAGCCTCATGGATGAAAACTCTTTGTTCTGTGTCTTTCTCTATCTGCCAAATCTTGGCTTGAAAGTCCATTGTATTGCTGTGAGCTCAATCCAAAATGTAATCTAAAGTGAGTAATGTGTGTTTAATCCTAGCAAATATCAGCCTTTTCTCAAAATTTTAGCAAAAATAATGCAATGAAATCCATAGAGATTAAGCTTTTTCTCAAAATGTTTCAGGAAATATGTTATCTGTGTTTTATTTTCATTCACACGGACTGAGCATCTACTGTACAGTCTACTCTGTATTAGATGCAGAGGATACATAAATATACAGGGCAGATAAGATCTTTCCCCAGAGAAGTACACAGTGAGGGAGAGAGACAAACAAGCAGAAAAATACAATATAGTACGAGGAGTTAATGTTTGGAGGAAGCATTTGATAGAAATATAACATGTTTGAACCAGAAGTACCTTAGAGATCCTCTAATCGGATGGTTTTCAGTGCTAGCACCCCATCAGAATTACTCTTCACTTAAGGAGTTGTAAAATCAGACATCATCTAACCCCACCCCAGTCTAACACTCACCCCAATCAAATATCACTAGACCTCACTGCAGATATACTGAACCAGAGTATATGGGGACTGGACCCAAAATTTTACATTTTACAAAACTTCTCAGATAGTCAAAATGCTAGTCCACAGTGTTTGGGAATCATTGATATAGTCCAGAGGTTTTCAAGCTTTAAGAAGAAAACCAAGGAGCTCTTTGATATTTAAAAGAAAATAAACTTTCTTGTTACTCTTGGATACCCAAAATAAATTAGTTCATATATCCACCAAAAGACACATGCTATGAGACAAGAATGTTCATAGCAGCTTTAGGCATAACAGTCACAAACTGTAAACGACCCAGATGTCCATCAATACTAGAGTAATTAAATAAACTGACAAATGCATATAAAATACTGAAATGCTACTCAGCAATGAAAAACAATGAACTAATTCTATAAGAAATGACTTACATGAATCTCACAATATTAAGTTGACCAAAAGAAGCCAGACTCAAGTAAGTATATGCTGACTGATTCAATTTATATTAAATTTAAAAATAGAACTTACAAAATTATGGTGACCCAAGTTGAAATAATGACTACCTCACAGGTGACAGGTTGTAGAGGAATGGGTGGCACTGGAGTTTGTCTCAGAAGAGTCTCAAGGGAAAGTGAAGAGATGAAAATGTTCTGTCTCTTGATTTGAGTAGGGGTGTGTTAATTTTATAAAAGTCCATTGAGTGTACATACAAGACTTATGGACTTTAGTGAATACAACTTATACCACAATAAAAGTTAAAAAACCAACAAGCCATAGCAGTCCCCAGAAGAAGCACAGCCAAGAAAACTGAGATACTCTGTAACTAAAGTGTGGAAGGGCTTTGTCTGGACTTCCTGTAGCAGCATCTATGATATACAGTATGAACACCACAGATTCAGCTAGTTCCCTTTAGATGAAGGAACCATCTTCCAGGGAGGGAGTGTGTATCAGAGGAAGGGGATGGCAGAGCCAAGAGTGCAAATGAATTTGCCACAAATAAATACATTAGAAACCTATTAGATATAAGATGAAGGGGAGGAAAAGCACTGTTATTGTCACTGTGACCTAAAACAGGGCAAAATAGAAACAAAGTAGATCAGGTCAGAACGTTTTCTTCTGAATATCTTTTGATCCCGTGGATTACCCCCATCTTTCTCAATTCCATTTGCACCGCAAAAAAGCCTCATTCATTCAAGCTCTACATATTGGGAAATGATGGTAATTTAGAAGTTAGCTATAACTCAGCAACTCCTTATTCAAATAGTAGGCAAATTAGCAACAGAAGCACAATTAAGGGCAGTATGTTTGCAAGAAATTTTTAAAAAGAAGTAGGTTTCAAGCAACACTAAATACTTTAGAAATGCTTGAAAAGCCCATGATCATCCTTCAAGTCCAGGTTCAAGTATTGCTTATTTTCTGTGGCTCTCAATGACCCGCCAGACTTAACTGACACCTATCTCACAGGTACTCCTCAGCAATTGGATTCTACCTCTACTGAACTCTTTTTCTAATTATTGCTTAATTGTTTGTTTAAGTCTTGACCTTCTCTGCCAGGTTGTGAGCTCTTGGAAATCCTTGGTCTGGTCAGTGAGTAGGGGATAGTTGAGTATAATTAGAGCAGAGAGCATGTCTGGGGGTGGGGGTACCTGGACAGGAGCTCGAGATGAGAGTTGAGGCTAGAGTTGATATCCAGGTCTAAAATCCCAGCATTTGCGAAAACAATGTGGCAGGGTGTCAGAAAATAGCAAGTAGTCCCTTATAGCTAGAGTATGGAACAAGGAGGGAGATAGGAAAAAGAGAGTAGTATTGAGGTAGTCAAGGGCCTGAACAGAAAGGACCTTCTAAAACGCCATGTCAAGACTTCATTGTGTAACAAATGGGAATCCATTAAAGACTTTTGAAGCAGGGAAATGAAATGATTTTATTTCTGTTTAAAATGTTACTGCTTGCTGAAGTAAGAATTATAAATTGAGGAGGAGCATAGTGGACACAGGGAGACGAGTAGTGATCACTGGGGGGTCTGAATTGGGGTACAAGGAGTAGAAATGGGGAGGAAAGGTGGATTCCAGAAATATTTATGAAGTGGAACAACTAGGACTAGGTTTTTGACTTGAATGACATGGGCAAATACAATCATTGGCACATGCACAGGCCAAGTGTTTGTTAAATAAAAAAATTAAGTGATGAACCAGGAGTCTGATATTTGTCTTTTTTTACTGGGTCACTATTTTGTTTTAACCTCATTTACCCAAGATCACAGCCCTTCTCTAACTCTGACCCATAGGTTCAGTAGGTCAGATTCTAGCCTTCCATTTCCACAATAATAATAATACTTGCCAGACTCCCAGTATCCCTCCCTCTAGTGCCACTCAGTTTGGACCTAGCCCTCCTGTATTCTGTGTGGGATATACAAAGATACTGTCAAGGAACTTTCAGGTTGTTGGGGGGAAAGACAGATGAACCACTCACGCAAGTATGCCACATGCAAAGAAGTTTTTATTTATCCATCCATCCAACCATCCATTCATCCAGTCTACAAATATATTGACAGTATTAATATGCATTAATTGCTATGTTGTGCACTGAGGGAAGAGGTACAAAGAATAATACAACTCAGGCCCTGTGATGGGAGGCTGTCAGTCCTCTGGTCCCACTGATTCCATTTCAAGCATCCTCCACGTCTCACATCTCTGCCACTACATTCTCAACAAGCTTTATGACCAAACCTAAGATACATCTTACACATCTAAGGTCTTCTATTTCTGACATCACAACTCAGATTAATACAAGATGAGACACTGCAGGAAATTTAAAGGAAACCTGACATCAGAGCAAGTGCACAGAAATAACAGTGTCATAAAATATTCATTACATATGAACATGCTCTGGGACTCACATTCCATCCAGAAGAGCTGAGCCTCTAGGGAAACTTTTCTTCCTTAGAATTTTCTGCTATCGGAATTTTTGTGCCTTTCCAGTGGTCAAGAGATTACTGATTTCCTCAAACACACTCTAAGGCCTCTGTTCCTCCCTCAGAGTTGACAGTCCCCTCTGCTGGCTTGCAGCATTTCCAAAAATTGAGGCAGACTTTTCAAAACTTGATTGAATATCAGGACATGTGGACATTGTTGATCAGTACAGATTAGTGGTATCCAGAATAGGGTCCCTGCCAGGTCTATCAGTTTTGCTTATGTCACTAAACTGTCAGGATATAACAAATTGTCTTGGCTCTGTGTACTCAACTCCAATAATTTTGTTCTATTTGTAAGTTAAAATTAAACCTAAGAAGTTTCAGTAGGGGATTGGGAAGCACTAAAAAAACTCATGATCTATGTACAGACATGATACATCTTCCTTGACTTTCTTAGCCAAGATTCTCCAGAGAAAGAGAAAGAATATCATATCTATCTATATATAAACATATCCAAAAGGATATTGAGATAGCTAGATAAAGATACGAAGAAAGAGAGAAGTTTATTGATCATGAAATTATATGATTATAGAAGCTGAGAAGTTACAAGATCTGCAGTTGGCAAGTTGGAGACCCAGGAGAGCCCATAGTATAATTCCAGCCCAAATTCAAAGGCCTAACAAGCAGAAGAACCAGTGGTATAAGTGCCAGTCTGAATCTGAGTTGAAAGAAAGAATCTAGTACCCAAACTTGAAGATAGGCAGAGTGAATGAATCCTCCCTTACTCAGCCTTTTGTTCTATTCAGGCTCAGTGAGGTCTACCTACACACCCAGAATAAAAGTTGACCAAATATCTGGGCATCCCATGGCCTAATTAAGTTGACACATAAAATTAATCATCAAATGGACCATCACATTTCTTCAGTTCTAGCTTATCCCATTGAACTTTCTAAGCACTTTTAGTTAGGTGTTTGCTCTTAGTCCATGATAGGTGCTCAAAAAAGTATATGAAGAATGTCATCTTCTAATAAGGCAAATTCTTGTTTTGCTCATGTAGAATCAGTGAAAAATCAGTACACTGAATTGATTTCAAATGTATATACAGAAAATTTATGATTATATGCTGGGATGGGAGACATTCTAGACAAGTCAATAATAATGATAGTTACTGTTTATCTAGTACTTTTAATGTGCTAGGCACATTTTCTTATTTAATCCTAACAACATCCTCAGAACGCTTTATCATTATCGTCCTCATTTCATGCATGAGGAATTGGAGACCCAGTGAGGTGAGGTGATTTGCCCGAGGTCACATAACAGCTAAGTGACAGAGCTGCACTTTGAATCCAGGTCTGTCTGACTCCAGAGCCTCTTAAGCACTATGATTAATGACTTCCTGACAGGAAAATTTGTTTTATATATTTTCAAAATTATAATCAATAAAATTTAAGAATCCAGTGAGCAAACAACAATTCAAAGATGGCCATGGCCCATGGTGGAGAGCCATAATATTCTTGGACCATGGGTTGAGTGATGTTCTGCAATTGATAAGATGATGTAAAGATGATGTGGACACTAAAATTTTTAAAAAGTCAGTGTGATTATTGTTGATGCAATCATGTGACTTCTTTCCCTGCTCTGGCATTCCCAGCTCCTCTCAGCTGAACCCACTCGTGTTTTGACCTGACAGTTTAATTCCATTCAGTTTCTCAGTCTTCATGGAAGAGGAAAAAGGATGCATCTGTCCCTCTCCCCATACCATTTCAGTGGGAATTTTGGTCTTATTTCCAGTGTTACTCCTGGGCCCCCACCCCACACACGAAGCACAAATCTCCCCACCCAATGAGCCACAATTCCCAGGGCTGGGTCTCTCTTTGTTCCCTAGTACTTTGGTCTTATGGAACTGCTACCCCAGAAACTGATGTCTTAGCCTTAAACCGCTGTCCAGGGGTAGTAAGCAGAGAGTGGCTCTCTGGGTGACTCTTGCCAGGCCTTTGCTCTGTAGTCAAGCTGAGTTCCTGGGTCCACAGCAGTAGAAGGATGTCAGGATTAGAGTGAAAGGATTTAGTGCTGGAAAGGAGTTTAGAGATTGTGTCCTTCAAAGTCAACTTATAGATGAACAAAGCAGGAGGTACAGGCAGATGCCCCAGGCAAAGATGTCTGGGAACTAGCCATTCTACAGTACCTGGATTATGCTGAGGAGGTGGCTGACCACAACAGTCCTGGTCTTCTTCTCTGAACAAAATAGCATTACATCTCGAAATTGCAGCACCTGCTATCGTGAGTTCACATCAGTTCCTTCAATAATCAGCACTGACGAGGTCAATACTTGAGAAGAGCACATGGATAAGATAAACAGGAAGAAAGAGCTAAGCCAGAGTGGGCTGCCTTGTGTAAATTGCTCTCTCTCACACAAAGGATTTCCGAAAAGTCAGGTGGTCAATACAGATTAACCAAGATGCAGTATGTTGTTAATACTAGGGATACTCAAAGTGATGGGCAAATAATCTTGAGGTGAATTTTGTCATTATGAAATCAAAACAACCTTGGTCACGGGAGAGGGCCTATGTCATTTAAAAAAGCAAACAAGAAATGGATTATGACAAATAAAAAGAAGCACAAACGTTTTAAAATTCAGAGTCAGATATAGATCTATTAGCCCTGTGTGATAAATGCTGGGGAAGCAATGTTCTATGCCTACAAATGCTGCAGCCCTGGTTAGCTTTTGTAAAGAAGGGAGATTCTGCAGTTATGCTGCCTTGGTTTGTATCTTGATTTGGGAAAGGGATTCGATTTCTCTGTGCCTCATTTTTCTCACCTTTGAAGCAGGAATAATAATGATGATGCTGATAATAATAATAATACATGATAGGTTGCTAAGATAGTATAAAATAATCGATGAACACACCTAACATAGTGTTTAATTAAGAGCTCATTTAATGTTAGGCCCCTATGCCTAAATTATAGCTGATTGGTGTCTAAACAAAGCTAGACCAAATAGCCCTTAATTCCTTGGGAGGCCAAATGCGGGGTAATGTCCTTCAGTACTGGAAGGAGAACAGACTCTCTAGGTCAATATTGCAGTAAAATGAACAAGTATACTATCCACTTGGAATGTCACTCCTGGTTGTATCCCTATACAAATACCAAATGTAATATAGGCCTTTTCACACTAATCTTGCAGTGTTTAAAACAGTCAATATGATGGAAACATTTAGAGTTAGAGGGTCCAAGCCTAAGTCGCACCTTCAGCACTTACTAATTGTAAATGTTCAATAACTTCAAACAAGCACCTCATATTACTGAAACGCCATTTCCTCAGTTGACATGGTAAATTTGAAAAGTGAAGAAAACACATTGGCTATTAGAAAGCACCATATTAAGCCGGGTTCGGTGGCTCAGCCTGTAATCCCGCGCCTTTGGGAGGCTGAGGTGAGTGGATTGCCTGAGTCCGCGGGTTCGAGACCCACCTGGGCAGCAAGACCTCATCTCTACAATAAATCAAAAAAATCAGCCGGGCGTGGTAGTGCATGCCTGTAATTCTGGCTACTTGGAAGGCTGAGGTGGAGGGATCGCTGGAGCCCAGCAAGTCGAGGTTGCGGTGGCCGGGAGCGGCCACTGCACTCCAGTCTGGGTGACAGAGTGAGACTCCAACTCAAACAAACAAACAAACAAACAAAAAAAAAACAGAAAGCACCATATTTGTAAGGGAACCAGAGCAAAAAGTTCGAATGTACATCACCTCTAGCTGATATTCATTCTGATTTACGTAAGGTCTTATGCTTACCTCTTAACAAGTCACTATAAACAGGGAAATGATTTTTGCTGATTTTCCTAAGCCCAGACTACATGGGTTGAGATTGAATCAACAAAGAAAAATCAAGGCTGTTTCTGGTAGAAGAGAGCATGGATATCGGGGAGGCAAAAAATATGCATCTACTAGAGTACTCAACCTTCGGAAGGTGGATCTATGAATGAATAATAGCCCCTAAAGATGCTCACATCCGAATCCCTAGTACCTGTAAATATGTTATTTTACATGGCAAAGGAGATTTTGCAGATGTGATTAAAGTAAAGATAAGAGCCCTTGAGATTTGAAATTTGTCCTGGATTACCCAGATGGGTTCAACATAGTCACAAGCGGCCTTGACAGTTGATGAGAAGATGAAGAGTGATACAATGTGAGAAGGATTTGACTCTTCATTGCTGACTTCGAACATAGAGGAAGGGGACACAAGACAAGGAATGCAGGCAGCCTCTAGAAACTGGAAAAGACAAAGGAACAAATTTTTCCTTAGCGTCTCCAGAAGGAACGTGGCCCTGCCAACACCTTGATTTTAGCCCAGTGAAACTACAGATCTCCAGAACTGTAAGATAATAAGTTTGTATTGTTTGAGCCACTAAGTTTGTGGTAATGTGTTACAGCAACCATAGGACATGAAAACATCATCTTACACTTTCTGATACTATGGTGAAGAAACTACTAGTTACCTATAAAGCCAGGGCAGCTTAAGGTTTAGATGCAATTTTTTAGTACCAGACCACCACTAAGGAGAGCCTGTCCCAGCCCTCAGAGTTCAGAGTTGAAGGTTTATGTTGATAAAAATCACATTTTCCTAGTAGATATTTCAGTTAACTAAAAATGTTCTTCATCAGGGAGAGAAAAACCTCAGACTGAGGAAGAAGAGAACAGGGCTGCCTGGCCCACTGCACTGAAAGCATGCCAGAGACAAAGGGCCTGGATGTTGCTCTCTGGAGCCAATGGAGCAAGTGGCAGAATGACACGCTTGATTGCCACAGGGAAAGCAGACACTGACGTCCTTCTACAAGCCCTCCCTGTGGGCCGTAGGTGAGGTGCAGTGGACAGCAGTGCTTTGTGGTGCCACAGGCAAAAATGGGTTTTGAGCCAGCAGGCAGAGTGGAGAACACAGTTCATGCAAGAGAATCCAGGACACTTGTCGTGCACGCAGTTGTTGGCCTTCTGAGTCAGCTACCCACTTCCCGTCTCTTAGGACAGCCTCATGTGGGCCACGCCAAAGTCTACAAGCCCCATATTCCAAGGACTTGAAATGTGTTTGAGCTGGGCTCGGTGGCTCAGTCTGTAATCCCAGCACTTTGGGAGACTGAGGTGAGTGGATTGCTTGAGCCCGCAGGTTCGAGACCCGCCTGGGCAGCGAGACCTTATCTCTACAATAAACCAAAAAATGAGCCGGGCGTGGTAGCGGGCGCCTGTAGTTCCAGCTACTCGGAAGGCTGAGGCGGAAAGATCGCCGGAGCCCAGCAGGTCGAGGCTGCGGTGGCCAGGAGCGGCCACTGCACTCCAGTCTGGGCAACAGAGTGAGACTCCAACTCAAAAAAAAAAAAAAAAGAAGTGTGTTTGAGACAGAAGTAGTCAAGTGAGAGTAATACGAGTACAAGCTACAACTGGAGAAAGTTCACTGTCCTGTGAAAAGAAAATCTTCATTCACTCTGTGTTTACTGGGCAATTTGAGATTTACTCTAATACCTAGCTTTAGAGTTGAATATGAGATGACCCAGCCCCTCAAAGCGTCGTCCCTAGACCAATATCATCATCACTATCATCACCTGAGAGGTTTCAGAAATTCTGAATCCCAGATCCCACCCTCAGATCTGCTGAATCAGGAATTTGCATTTTAACAAGATGATTCACCTGCACGTTATAAAGTTGGAGAAGAATTGAGCAAGTCTTTTCATTTCTCTCTTGATAGGGATGAGAAAATGAGATCCAGAGAGAAGGAGGGACCTTCTCAGGGACACTAGGGTTTTTTTATACCAGAGGCAAGGTTAATGCTCAGGTACCATGTTTTCTAGCTTTATAAAACTCATCCTCTATCATTATTCTTGTTTTATTTCCACATTTTTCTTCAAGTAACATTTGATCATTTTATTTTTTTTCTAGTTATTTCCTTTATTATTTTATTATAGAGATGTGGGGTACAAGTGAGGATTAACTAGATAAGTACGGTATATGCAAGTGAAGTTTGGGCTTCCAACTGGCCCTCCTTCCTCTGGTAGTGGACCTGATACCCTTTGTGTTGTCACGTGCCCCCCACCCTCCTCCTCCTCTCCTTCCTTCCCTCCCCTAGCGCTGCCCAGTGACTGCCACTCTCCCTTGTGTTCATGTGATTATTGTTCAGGATCCACTTCTGAGTGAGAACATTTGGTATTTAGTTCTTTGTTTCTGTGACAGATCACTTAGTTTGATGGTCTCCAACTCCAAGATCTTGTTTCTCCTTATGACTTAATACTCCATCATGTACATGTACACTTTTTTTACCCAGTCCACTTTCAATGGGCAGCAGGGCTGGTTCCACGTTTTAGCTATAGTGAATAGTGCAGCAGTAAACATGCATGTGCAGGTGCCTTTTTGGTAGAATGATTTATGTTCCTCTGGGTATATTCCCAGGAGGAGGATTGCTGGATCAAATGGAAGGTCAATTCTTAGTTATTTTAGGAATTACCACACTGCATTCCACAGAGGTTGAACTTGTTTGTACTACTAACAAGAGTGCAGCAGCATACCCTTTTCACTGCACCTGCACTAGCATCTGTTGTTTCTTTGACTTATTAATAATAGCAATCCTTACCGAAGTTAGGTGGGAACTCATTGTAGTTCTGATTTGCATTTTTCTGATGATTAGTGAGGCTGAGCACTTTTCATATGTCTGTTGGCTACTTGTATGTCTTCCTTAGAGAAGTGTCTATTCATGTCCTTTGCCTTCTTTTGAATGGGATTCTTTTTTCCTTTTGCTTCATTTGTGTTCCTTGTAGATCCTGGATGTTAGGCCTCTGTTGGATGCATACTTTGCAAATATTTTCTCCCATTCTGTGGATTGTCTCTTTACTCTCCTAATAGTTTCTTTTGCTGTGTAAAAGCTTTTAAGTTTGATGAGGTCCTACTTGTCTATCTTAGCTTTTATGGTGTTCGCTTTTGGGGACTTGGTCAAGAATGTTTTGCCTACTGTGATGTGCATAAGGGTGTTTCCTAAGTTTTCTTCTAGGATTGTTATAGTTTGAGGTTTTAAATTTAGGTTTTTGATACATTTTGAGTTTTTTTTGTATATGGTGGTCAGTAGGGGTTCAGTTTCATTCTTTTGCATTGTGGTCAGCCAGTTTTCACAGCAACATTTACTAAATATGGTCTCCTTTCCCCAGTGCCTGTTATTGGTGGCTTTGTCGAAGATGATTTGGTTGAGAGACCATGTTTTTGCTTCTGGAACTTCTGTCCTTTTCCATTGGTCTATATGTCTATTCTTGTACCAGTACTAGGCTGCTTTAGTTACTGTAGCTTTGTAATAAAATCCAAACTTTGGAAGTGTAATATCTCTCACTTTGTTCCTTTTGCTGAGGATTGTTTGGGCAATTCATGCTCTTTTCTGTTTCCATGTGAATTTTTGTATTGTTGTTTCCACATCTGAGAAAAATAATGTTGATAATTTGATGGGTATTGCATTAAATCTGCAGAATGCCTTGGATGGGATGGACATCTGGGCAATATTGATTCTATCGATCTATGAGCAATATTCCTTTTTCCATTTGTTTGTGTCATTTTTGATTTATTTGAGCAGTTTGTAATTCTTGTTATAAAAGTCTTTCACTTCTCTGTTTAGGATACATGCAAAAGTACTCAACGAGATTCCAGCAAATCAGATCCAACAACACATCCCAAGAATCATCCATCCATCATGACTAGGAGGGCTTCATTCCTGAGATGCAAGGCTGTTTCAACATTCACAAGACCATAAATGTAAGCCAGTGCATTAACAGATATAAAAACAAGACCCACATAATTATATCATTAGACACAGAAAAATAATTTGACAAAATCCAGTATCCCTTCTTGATAAAAACCCTTGAACACCCAGGCATAGAAGGAACTTTCCTCAAGACAGTAAAAGCCATGTATGATAAACCCACAGTCAACATTTTGCTCAATGGGCAGAAGTTGGAAGCATCCCCCCTGAGAATGGGAACAAGGCAAGGATGCCCTTTCTCACCCTTCCCATTCAATATACTCCTAGACAGAGTAATCAGGCAAGAGAAGGAAATCGGTGTATCCAAATAGGAAAAGAGGAAGTTAAGCTATCCTTCTTTGTGTACAATATGATTGTATATCTTGAAAACCCAAGGGAGTCCATCAAAAGCCTCCTTGTAATGACAAAGAACTTTGGTAAAGTGTTAGGGTGCAAAAGCAATGCACAAAAGACGGTAGTGTTTCTATACACCAGCAACAAGCAGGCCGAAAACCAAATTAAAAGCACAGTCCCAACTGCTAGGGGAGGGAGAGACATACCTCATCAACAAGGGTACCTGCATGATCAATGTTTGCATAGCTAACCCTGAATTGTACCCCACATCTTTATAATAAATAAAATTTTTTAAAAACACAGTCCTATTTACAATAACTACAAATAAATGAAATACATGGGATCATTTAAAGACTGTATTGCAAAATACCTTACCTTGGCAAATGAACAATCTGCAGCAACAGAACTTTTCTTAACGATTCAGCATCTCTATCACTATTTGCCTCTGCCATGTTTTTAAAGTTCTTTTATCTCCTTGTGACTACCAGCAGGAGTATAGAGGTCGGTGTATTGATTAAGAGCCGGCCTGAGTTTTGCAGTCATATAAAATCAGGTTCAAATCTGCATTCTACCATTCCTGGACTGTGCTACCTTGGGTAAGTCACTTGACTTCTCTGTGCCAAACTTTTTCCACCTGTGAAATGGGGTTTACAATACACCATAGGGTAGTTGTAGGGAGCTGGTGAAGTAACACAGATACAGCCTTCGGCTTAGGGCTTAGCATGGAATGAAAGGTCAGCAAACTTTAGCTCTCAGGATTGATTCAACTTACAAGGATCTGCAGCCCTGAGAAGGCTTGTGGGGAGCAGAAGATGCTGGGACAGCCATTACCCTTAATGTTGTTCAGATGTAGGGGCTTTCCTTTTTTCCTTCCCACCACTCAGCTTTGTTCTGGATGAGTGAGTTCAGCAGATTAGCCCCCTCATAATCTTCACCACGGGAAACCCAATAGAAATGAAACAAGAGGAGCTGCCTTTGAATCTCAGCCCCAGCTGGCATGCGCCTGAGTAAGTCCGAGCTTTGTCTCCTTACCTACAGAGGCTCACATTACCTGGCCTGCCTTAGAGGATGTCGGATGAAAAACAACATCAGTGCTTTGAAGGCACAATGTGTATTTAAACACCAGAACCTTAGAATGCTAGAAAGAAGGCTCCTTAAGAACCTCCTAGTTCAACCCATTCGTTTTACAAGTGAGGACGCTGAGCCCAAGAGAATGGACAGGATATACATTTCCAAGGTTGTATGTATTAAAGCCAGGAATAGACAATAGTAAAAGTGATAATAAATAATAGCTACAACTGCAGCACCTGCTGAATACTAGGGGTCACGTAAGTCCAAGATCATTAAACTCTCACAATTTTCTGAGATAGGTACTATCATTGCTCCCAGTTTGTAAATGCAGACATTGGGTCACAGAGAGATTAAGTAACTAACCCAAGACGATAATGCTAGGAAGTGTCAGAGCCAGGATTTCACTCCAGGCCCAACCCCTCCAAAGCCTGTGGCCTTGGCATTGGGTCCCCCTCCCTACCTGCCCTTGGCTCATTGCTTTGGAGACTCACGATGCAGAAAAAGGAAAGTGAGAGCTGGTGAAACTGTGCTGTGCAAAGTTGCACTCATTGTTCTTTGTGATTTCATTTGGGACTCCACTTTTGAGCTGCTGAGTTTCCTAAAAACTGTGATTGCATCCACTCAGGCTCAAGGTTGGAGCTCCGTTTCTTAGCTGCTGTGCCAGTACCTGGTCAAGCATTAAAGCTGCCAGCTCCTTGACATACTGCTTAAATTATAAGGACCCACTCGTAAGGCATTCAAGTGCCAGGAACTGCATGTTGTGATTAACTTATTTGAATATAATTCCCTAGTTACAACCCGCAGTTCCCCCAAGGGAGCAACACAATCACCATATGCAGCTTCCTGTAATAAAGCAGAACATCAATAAGATGGGTGTCAAGAGAGTTGGTGCTACCACTACCCTGGGACCTTGGAAAGATTGCTTTCCCTTTCTGGGCCTCAACTGCCTGACATCTTGACCTCCCCGTGCACAACAAAGTGTGGGTGAAGGGGTACTCCTTCAGACTACAAGTGACTCGTGGGCTTCACTGCACCACAGCTCTTAGCATTCTATGTTGCCAATGTTCATCTATTTTTCATCCTTTGCCTATCACCCTGTAGATGTACAGTCATACTCTCTCCTACATCCCTGGAACCTAGCAGAGTACTCAGCATGTGACTGGTACTACATAATGACTGGTACTACCTGTAAACTCCCTCCTGCTTCTCACAGGTTCAGATGGTATTTTACCTCCAAAAATACAGAAAGAGAACAGCTTAATGGTTTAATAGCATAACAGAATTTGTTGTGCTCATTTTTATATGTAACAATTATCTAACACCTCATAGGGGAAACTCTAAATTAAATAGAGATGCAGCCTTGCTAACAGGGCATCTTAGACCTCAGGGAGATGGAAAGAGTTTGAAGTTTAAAGCAGGGGTGGAATCAATCTTATACCATCAAAAGAACTGATTCTTCTCCCCTGTCATGGCCATAATTGCTCCCATTTAATATCTTTTATTGTTAAAATAGTGAGGAGGACAGGGAATAAGATGATGATGCATTCTGGAAACTTGTGGTAAAGTATGGCATTCACATGTCTAGTGATTTCTGAGCACTGCAAATTTTCCTGGAGCAGGGTTTATTGTGAAAATTATTAGAATTCAGCCTGAAACCCTTGTACCCTGGAGCTAAACAGCCTACATGTTAATTTCTTGTTCAGTCAGCCACATAGACATCATTAAAATTCTGCTTTTATGATCATCACTGAGCTGGAATATATGGAATCCAAGGATGGCCAAGATAAGAATTGTACCCTTGATGGGTCCACAGTCAGTGGAAGGCATGGTGATTTTGACATAGAGAGAGACAAATTCTACTAGTTGCATAGTAACTGCTTAGACAGGAATGAGGACTATCAGCTGTGGGAGCTGAGAGGCAGTAGTGACTAGCCCTGCCTGTGTGTGGAGCTTCAGGGGAAAGGGAGAAAGGAGGAGTATGAGGGAGAGGATCAAGAGCCTGAGGAGAGAGATCGGTTAAGCAGTGTCCACATGAATTAGCCCTGCTTCGTCAAGCAGGGGCGAGGGACAGGTAGCCAGAGCATTTCTAGCAGAAGGAACCACCTGTACACAGGATGATGAGCAGGCAGAGTGTGTGCAGGCAAGTGTGGCTGAAGAGACTGGGGGAGGAGACTGTTGAAATCAAGGGGCGCTAGAGAGGCAGACTGCAGCCAAACCTGAAGTGTGGACTGAAGGAGGATGGAGAGAGGACAGAGAGGGGACAGAAGTGGGGGAAATAAGTCAGAAAGGCATAGAGCCTGGACGAGGTTAGCCGAAATGGTGGTAGAGAGCAGAAGGTAATCATTTCTTTAAATCTAGAAATAACTGGGAAGTTCTGAGGTATCTGGGTTAGCTAGGGAGTCAATACAGAAAATAAGTTCATTTTCAACTATAAACTAGTTAACAATGATTGAATCCCAACTGAAAACTGGCCACCGTGTGGGGAGGTAGAGTGGGTGGTTCCCTGAGCTAGGAATGAAACAGCACACGGATGACTTCTATTTGCTGTCTATTTCCAACACAGTAAATATCAGATTTCTGACCCTCTGATGCACAATGATCCAACCTGGATCTTTTTCTCCTTAGGATAACAAACAATCTTCCTAGAATAAACACTCAGAAAACAGTCTGGATCTACTCTCTTGAAATCAAATGTATTAGTTTTCCATTACTGTCTAAAAAAATAACCATAACTCAATGACTTAAAACCACAATTCTATTATCTCACAGTTTCTGTGAATTAAAAGTCCTATAGGTACAATTTAGCCTTATCCTCTGCTTCAGGGTCTCATCAGTTTACAGTCCAGGTGACAGCTGGAGCTGTGGTCTCATTAGAGGCTCAACTGGGGAAAGGTACACCTCCAAGCTCCATCAGGTTGTTGTCAGAATTAATCTCCTTGCTATTGTAGAACTAAGATTTTCATTTTCTTCCTGGCTACTAGCCAGTGAGGGTGAGGGGAAGGTGTCTAATGAGCTTCTAAAGGCCAACTGCAGTTTTTTGTCCCATGACTCTCTCTGTAAACCCTTTTTCAACATGGCAGCTTGTTTCTTCAAGGCACTTGAGATAGAATTTCTCCGACATTAGGGAAGGCACAGGCCCTCTTTTAAGGAACTTTGCTTGATTAATTCAGGTCCACTCAGGATAAGTTTCCTTTTAATGATCTCAGAACAAACTAACTAGGGATCTTAATTATATCTGTAAATTCACTTTGCCATATTCTTTTTGCTAGAAGGCAGTCACAGGTTCCATCCACACTCAAGGGTGTGCTCATACAGGCATGAACAGCAGGAGGCAGGGGTCATTACGTTTGTCTACCACACCAAATTCCGCCTTTAGTCATATTTGATAACTGCCAAAATCTGTGAATAACTTGCATCATAGATTTGAACAAGACTAACTATACATGAAAATAATAACTGTGGTTTGCTTCTTCATTATTTTGCTAGATTTCCATTCATACAGGTCTCTAGTCTCTGACAAAAATTTGTTCTCTAGTTAAATGGAAGAGTGGTCATTTGAGATCATCAAAAGAAGTTCTCTCCTTTAACTACAGTCAGCATTCCACAAACTGCTGCACCAAGGGGGCCTGCTGCTGCGAAAATACCAATAAACTCAGTTCCACTATACTGAACACATGTACAAGTTTACCTTAAAGCTCTCCATAGCTATATCCCCAGATGATATCTTACTGAATCTCCCTCTCCTACAAAAATTGCGAAAACAATGATAACAACAACAAAGCAACAATAATGAAGCAATGTCAATGGTAAAGTGAATTGCAAACTTCCCTAAGAAGTTTACAAGAGGGAAGAAAGAGTGCTCTGGAGATTGCCATTTAAATTCTGAGCTCTTTTTGAAGAGGGCAAACTTGCTGTGTGCTTCTGGAGAGAAATGAGCAAGAACAGCATTCTTCTGTTTGCATAGTCCTGATTGCATGAGGAGCCATGGGACCACAGAAAAGCCACCAGTAATTGCTGACATTTTCCGAAAAATGCTTAGTAAGGCTACATATGCACAAGGAGATCAAAGACAGTTTTTTTTAGATGGTTAGGTTTTCCAGAGGTTGTTCCCTCTAAATTATTTATTTCAGGCATGGAGTCAATAGGAAATCTCTCATGTTCTGCACGTAAGACCAGTAGCCTCCAAAACAGTAATGTAAATATAAATATATTAAACTGAATTATGATTATATTTTTAAAGGAGAACCATTCTTCCCTTAAAAATGTTAAACAGGTCAAAACCTTTTTGAGCTGCATCATAAATTCTCCCTCAGCACTTACATGTACAGTTTCAGAATCATTTCAGTTCTGCTACATATTTAAGAAGGTTGCCTCACTCCATGCCCTTGGCTTTACCTTCCCACCAGTGCATGATCATTCTAGAGAAGGGGTTTAAGAACTTCATTTAAAAATAGAAAGGATAGATTGTGTCTAGGATGGGGTCTAGCACGTTGTTCATGCTGAATAAATATTCCTTGAATGAGTGAATGAATGAATGAAGGAGGGATGTGCCCTGAAGTCAGAAAAAGCAAAACTCCAATCTTTTCCTGCTCCTTACATGTTCTGTGACCTTAGCAGAATTACTTAACCTCTGAGTCTGTTTCCATACCTATAAATTGGAAATGTCTATACCTCCCTCACAAGAAGCAGAATACAGTGGTTATGAGCATGAACAATTGGAGCAGATTCCTGAAGTTTATGCCCAGCTTTCACACCTATGCTCAGCTCTTTTGCATCTCTGTGCTAACGTTAGAACCTGCCTCATCAGTGTGGTGCAAAAATGACATGAGATGCTACTTATAAAGGTTTTAGGGCAAGGCCTGGCAGTTAGTGTTCAGAAAATGTTAACTGTTGTTACTATTATTATCATTCCAGAAACCCATTAATGACTATAAGTAAAATGACAGGCTGTTAGTGTAGCTATTCAGTAAATACTATTTATCCTTCTCAGTCCAGTTGGTGCTAACTGTTCCCCCACCTCTTCTAAGCGGATGAAGACCTCTCTCTCTCTTTCTCTCCTCCCTCCTCTTAATCCTACAAACTTGAAACAGGAAATGGTCAAGGATTAGATGGGACACACAAAATTACGGGTTTTCAAATTATTTTTTAAAGCTATGGAACACTTTCTTCAAAGGAAATTCTATAGGGAAGACCTGTAAGATTAACACATAGAAATGTGTTGTTATTCTTTACTATTGAAAGTTGGGTGGTGAGGCATACCTCTGGCCCTTAGTTTCTCTCTCTCTCTCTCTCTCTCTCTCTCGCTCTCTCTCATCTCTATCTTTTTCACACATTGTCCCTCTGAGAAAGTCTTAGAGTTCTGAGTTACATGATTTGATAACTTCTAAACCAGTAGTTTTTAAACCTGACAGATCATCAAAATTAAATACAGACACCTGGCACCTGGGGCTATCACAGGCATTGTAATTTGGTATGTCTGGCTTCCTATAGCGATGTTTCCTATGACAATGTCCAAAGTAGGGAGTAAGCTGTTAGAGTTCATCAAGGAGACTGCTGCGGCTCTTGCTGTACAATGAAGGTGTTAACACTAATGGAGATGCTGCCAAATTGTAAATTGGAAATTCTGTGTAAAACAAAATATTTTCAGTCTTGATGTCATGAACCCTGGTGATTTCGTATCAGTCCCTAAACTGCTAACATCTCTGTAGCATACATTGTATGTTGTACAACCAGCAACATTTGCCACTGGGTTACTTACTGGCAGAGTACTGATTTTGTTCACATGGCCAGTCCTACACAGTGTGAATCAAGACAAAGAAGATTCTTTCTCCAACTCCAGAGGAAAATCCTGATGTTCTAAATGATCGCCATGGCTCATTCTCCTAGCTAAGAATTAGATAGTGTCTGAGGATGTGAAACAATTCTGCTGATGAGGAGAATTCTGCTAAGGCATTTCTTGGAAAGTGTCTTGTTTTTTTACTTATTCAGTAAATGGTGCTAGGAAAACTGGCTGACCACATGGCAAAGTGTCTTCTACTACTTAATAAGGAAACTACAAAGGAAGAAGCAACCCCTGTTCCTCCACTGGACTCTGCCTGGATATGATGCTTACATAGCAGCAGCCATCTTGTAACCGTGAGGACTGCTAAACTAAGGCAAAGCCACTGCACCGAGAATGGCAGAGTGAAAGATGGGAAGAATCTCTGCCCTCAAAAACATGATTGAACTTTCAAATAAGCATAGTGCTTCCTTTCCTTGAGATGTCTTGTGGTGTGAGGTAACCATTGTTCTTATTGTTTAAGCCACTGTTTCTCAAAGAGTAAGCATCAGCACAATCATGTTAGAAATGCGAATTCAATCCAAAACCGCTAAATCTGAAACTCTTTGAGGTGGGTGCCAGCCCCTAAGAAAATGCTGATATGTGCTCAAATCTGAGAACTACTGAGAACTAAGCCACATTGAGTTGGTTTTTCTGTTATTTATAGCCCAGCATCTGAACTGATTATAAGATCTCTCTAAAATCTTCAAAGCCCAAGATTACTCTTTTAGATTTTATGTACTCACTGGTAGTCACCTCTGGCTCAAGCTCAGACCTGAGTGCATGGAGTTGGTCCAAGGACAATCCTAGTGACAGGCCATGAGTGCTGTCCTCAGAATCATTTTATTCTTTTTCACACAGGCTCATGGCCCTCAGCCAAATGTGTGATACTTCTCATTCTCTCTCCCGCTCAGCTAAATGTCTCCATCCTTAAGAAGCTTCTCAGTCCCTCTTACAAGCAAACTTATTGTGGGCCTACCCAGGTATCCTAAAATACCTCAACTTGAAAGCCTTTGCTATATCCAAGTTGTCTCTTAAGCTTCACAACAATCCTTTGAGACAGATATTATTACCTTATTTTGTATGTGAGGGAAAAATCTCAAGACTCCAAAAAGATAAGGAACTTTTCATGATACCTCAGGTCCCCTGACAGCTTCTGTCTTCCTCTCTCCCTTTCTATCTCCCTCCCTCCCTCCCTCCCTCTCTCTCTCTCTCTCTCTCTCTCTCTCTCTCTCTCTCTCTCTCTCTCTCTCTCTCTACCATTTTGCATTTTACATTTAATAGAGAGGCGATAATGGTGAAAAGAGTTGGACTCAGTAGGTAGATTTGTAGTTATGCCATTCGCTAGTCACTAGCAGGGTGTGGAGCGTGGATTTGAGCTTCATGTTCTTGATTCCAATGACTACTCTTTCACAGCAACTGTGCCACAAATTTTAGTAATTTCTATCAGAGAGATGTAGATTTATTCAAAATAACTCAGAGGGTTCCAGAACCCGCCTGTAACACAATCATCTATAATGTTGTCCAGAAATGTTTCCAAAATTAGTCCTACTTTTAGACAGTTACTGCTTAAGAATAACCTTCCTCTTTGGAAGGTCTAGAACCAAAGGTGGTAGAAATGATCAACCAGGAGGCTAAGAGCACAGATCACTTGTTCAATTACATATTTTGCAGACCATGAGCTCTATATAAATCTGAGGCTACAAAAAGTGCTATGCATAATATATGTCCACTTAAACTATGATTGGGGTCCACAGGCGGCACCAACTCACTGAAGAATTTACTCATTATCTTGGGGAGAAATTCTAAATACTGTCCTATCCTGCTCTGAAAAATATAAAGGGTTATTGAAGCTTGAGCCTGGGTGTGGTGGCTCAAGCCTGTAATCCCAGCACTTTGGGAGGCCAAGGCTAGAGGATTGCCTGAGTCCAAGAGTTCAAGACCAGCCTGTGCAACCTAGTGAGACATTGTTTCTACAATAAATCAAAAAATTAGCTGGGCCTGATGGCGCGTTCCTGTAGTTCCAGCTATTTGGAATGCTGGGGTAGAAGGATCTCCTGAGCCCAGCAGGTTGAGGTTGCAGTGGCCGTGAGCATGCCACTGTACTCCAGCTTGCGTGACAGAGTGAGACTCCAACTAAAAAAAAGAAACAGTTAACAGTTAAAAGATGTCCCCTGAAAGTTAATTTCTCTCTCTCTTCCTCTCCATGCCTCATCCCCTCCTCCTCTGCCTCCTGGCACCGTTTTACATTTAACAGAGAGGCAGTACAGATGAAAAGATTTGGAGCCAGAAGATATAGGTTGGGTTTCCAGCTATGTCATTTACTAGTCAAGAGTGGGGATTAGTATAACTCATTTTACTTCTCCGAGCCTTAGTTTTCTCATCTTTGGAATGGATATTTGAATCTCTATACCATCTGCATAGATCTTTTACTGGGGGAGAGGGGAGAGTACTAAATGACAAAGCACACACACATATCCAATGAGTGGTAATATAGTGGGTTGGCATTAAATAATAATGATAGTAATTTTCGTATGTTGAGTATTAACTCCTTGCCAGGTTCTGTGCCAAGACTTCACATGTATTATTTCTTTAGATCTTTACAATAATCCCATGACAATCATTCTATGATTTTCCCCCATTTTAAAGATGAAGAAGTGGGCTAAGGTAGCTTCCCTAAGTTTAAATAAATAGCTTATGGCAGACCTGACATTCAATTCCAAGACGGTTTGATTCCAAAGAAAAATAGTTGAGTACTATTATTTTTCTCATTTTACAGGTGAGAAGAACTCAAAGCTTAAAGAGGTGATGTAACCTGCTGTAGTAGATTGCAAAGCTGGGGTACAAACCCAGTTATGAGTCCAAATCTCAGGCTCTTAGTCAAGCACTGCTTCATTTCCTCCAGGAGATATATGTTGAAATAATTAACACAGTGTGAATTAAGGGTAGAGCCAAAAATAATCCCTTTGTGAACACCTGGGCTTCAAATATTCGTATCTGTCTGCTCCCTTGCTCCTATTTTGACCAACTTGGCACTGGTCTTCACAACACCTCAGGATCCTTTATACATCATTTTTGTTGAGATGTTTTGCCTTCAGACAGAAGAAACAGAGTTTGGTAGCATTTATTTAAAAGACAAAATGCAAATGGTTCAGGAAGCAGCAACCACACTAGCATTAGGTGTCTCATTCAACCTAGTTTGAAGAAAATATGGGATCATCGAGTTTTTTCACAGACTGAAGCCTTTCTTTTAAATACATAGAACATAGTATACTATATCCCAGACTGTGGATATTAGGACTATCCTGCATTCTTTAATATGTGTCATTTTAGTTCATTTGTGTTGCAATAAAACATATGTGAGACTGGGTAATTTGTAAGGAAAAGAAGTTTATTTGGCTCATGGTTTTGTAGTCTGTACAAGAAGCTTGATGCCAGCGTCCACTTCTGATGAAGACCTCAGGTTGTTTCCACTCATGGTGGAAGGTGAAGGGGAGCTGGCATGTGCAGAGATCACATGGTGAGAGAAGAGGCAAGAGAAAACGAGAGGGGAGGTGTCAGACTCATTTTTTTTTTTTCATTAATCAGTATTTTTTATTATGGTTTTGTGGGGTACAGTTAAGGGTTAGGTGTACAATGACGTTTCATTCAGGCACCCTGTAGATAAGTGTTTTCCCATCCCCCGACAGATATTTGCTACTGTTAATCCCATCCCCCTCCCCCCCATAGTTTCCCAGTACCATCAGTCATTTTCTCATAGTATTGCATTGGATGTTCAAGGTCCATTATATGAGTGAGAACATGTGATATTCGGATTTTTGTTTTTGTGAGAGGTCACTCAGTATTATAGACTCTAGTTCCATCCAGGTTGCAGCGAAATTCAGGATTTTGTTCTTTTTTATGGCTGCGTAGTATTCCATCGTGTATATGTACCACATTTTTTTAATCCAGTCCTCTTTTGATGGGCAGCATGGTTGTTTCCAGGTTCTTGCTATTGTGAACAATGCTGCAATAAACATACGTGTGCAGGTATCTTTTTTATAGACTGATTTGTGTTCTTCAGGGTATATTCCCAGTAGGGGGATTGCAGGGTCATATGGAAGGTCAATTTTTAGAGCTTTTAGGAATTGCCACACTGCTTTCCACAGAGGTTGCACTAGTTTACACTCCGTCAGACTCATTTTAACAACCAGCTCTCCTGGGAACTAATAAAGCCAGAACTCACTCACCTCCCCTCCTCAGAGGACATTAATCTATTAACGAGGCATATACCCCATGACCCAAATACCTCTCATTAGGACCCACCTCCAACATTAAAGATCAAATTTCAACATGATGTTTGGGAGGACAAGCATCCAAACTATAGCATGTCTCATACTAAACCAGTTTGCATTTGTTCCCATGTTCCACATCATGCAAGCACTCCTAAAACTGAGATGCACTAAGACAATAAACTAACGTTGTAAAGCTGGGCTGGATTAAGAAATGTGGTATATACACAATGAAATATTATGCAGCCATAAAGAAGGGCAAGCATATGGAGTTTGCAGCATCATGGATAGGTTTAGAGTTGATCATACTCAGTGATCTATCACAGGAACAAAGAACAGAGTACCATATGTTCTTACTCATAAGTGGACCTTGAACAATTATAATGCTATAAGAAAGTGATTGGCAGTAGTGGGAAACTGTCGGGGGGGGGGGGGATTGGCAGTTGAGGGAAACTGCTAAGGGAGAGAGGGGAATACCTCATAAACAAGGGTACCTGCATAATCAATGTTGGTATACCTAACCCTGAATTGTATCTCACATCTTTATAATAAAAAATAAAATAACATAAAACAATATTTGTCAATATTAAGTCATTGCCTGGAGTAAGAGCTGGAAAATCTTTCAACTATAATCTCAAATATTATTGTCCTATGCATCAGAATACAAACAGAGCCCTTTCTTGCAGTTCACCTGTCAAAATCTGGCTTCTCAATAGGCACTGGTTACAAGTCTTTGCCAATTACTATCTTGTCCTCTCTTTCACATGTTTTTCACTCCAGCCTTTTAGGTAGGTGTCTTCTGCCTAACCAATGGTAAGATGGCCTACCCCATCACCCCTCCCACAGCACAGTGCTGCGCCTTGATCTGGTTAATTCACACCTACATACAGCTGTGCACATGGGAAAGTGAAAATGAAAACCATCCCATTAGACTACTGCTGTACTGACAAGCTAAGTGTTAGTGGCAAAAGCTTGTTTGTTTCTGAATGGTGGGTCACCATGATCCCACAGCAAACAGATCAGTGGGGAGCATTACCAGAAGAGAGCAACAAATGGAGGTCTAGAACCAAGAAGAAGCAGATAACCCAAAAAGTGAGGACAGCAGCATCTGAAGAGTAGGGAAGATTGACAAATCACAATAAAGCATATAGTATTCAGTATCAGGGTGGGTGGGAAGCCAGGATCTCATAAGAGGCAGGATCTCATAAGAGGCAGCAAAGCTCCATAGTTAAAAACACAGCTTCCAGAGCCAGAAAGATCTGAATTCAAAGCTCCATTTTTCTATTTGCTAACTCTGAGGCTTGGGGCAAGTCATTTCACTCATTTTCTACATTTGAAAAGTGAAAATTGGTATTACCTCTCAGAGTTAACTCTGAGGAATAAACGCAATGAGAGGGATGCAACAGTCCTGGCACAAAGTATGTGCTCAAAAATTGGTTGCTCACATGTGTGTCTTTCCTTGCTGTAGGAGGCAGAAAGAGAGCCAGGCTAGACCAGAAGATCGACTGCAGGTGGATGAGGGCCAGATGAAGCGAACCACCAGGAACAACATTGCCAGGAAGTTGCCCCCTCCAGGCTCAGCTTACTCTTCAATCCAGCAAACACAGTCCTCCTGCTTCACAGTAGGTTGTGCACGGTAGGTTTCACATTAGATTTTTGATCCAGCAACTAATATTCACAAATTCTGGCTTCTACTGTACTTGAAGGTACTTGAATCAACTCTCTTGAGCAAGTAAAATATCATCGCTGAGGGTTTTTTTCTATAGAAATGTATTTAGTGAATTTTTTAAACTGCTTGACTCAAAAGAAAATGCCTATTAATTCAAATGTGATGGAGACCAGAACTGGGGGGGAGTGGAAAGAAGAGACAAGAGACAGGCTTAAACGGAGACCTAGGTTAGAGCATTCATTTGACTTCAGGAAATCATCACAACAAGCCAAATCAAATGCAAAAAGTAAAGACACTTGGTAGGGTCTTTGCTCTTGCAGGAAGAGAGCATACTTAAATTCTTTCAAAACAACTCTTTCAAGTTTCCAGATACTTTCATGTAATAGACAAAAGATATGTAATCCTTTACACTACTTGTCTCATTAAATCTAAATTAGGTGCTTAAGATACTTAAAATGTGATCAATTTTGCACTGTATCATTTTCCCACCATTGCTTAAAATCGTGCAAAAAGTGATTGTGGTACATTTCTGCCCCAGTACACCTGAAAAAAAGAGGGTCTTATTTATGATATTCCACTCCCAAGCCTGACAACTGTGTATTGTAGAAAAAGAAGTCTCAAGAGGTAAATTCATAACTCAAAAGAGAGATGAGTCATCCAACGTTTTTAAAATGGAATTTGAATTACACCAGCCCACACATTAACGTGGTTGGAATTAGTGACAGGGCATGATTCAAGTTACAAATGAAACTTTCTTTTCTTTTTGCTATTTATTCTAATTAAGTTATCTGACACTCATTTATTCAAATTAAGACACAAGAAATTTGGGAACTTGTATGTGCCTATGAGGTCATGTAAGAGTCATTGTATTTCTCTGGGGAAATCATTTTTCTTTGGCATTAATGAAATTAAAAAATAACTAATGACTTTATAATAAATCATTTAGTCAGGCTACAGTTCCAAAAAGTTACTTTTTAATTACAATATTAAAGGCACCTTTAATTTATATGCCTGCTTAAAATGAACAATGCTAGTGACGGAGCTCTAGAAACAATTAAGGTAATCCTGTCAAAACGAATAGAAGTGGCAGATTCTTATTAGCCCCTGATGCCTGCTGGAATCCAAGATTCTGTTCTCTTGTTTTTATTTCCTTTCTAAAAGATTATCCACTGAAAAGTAGCCCATTCTCTCACTTGCTGGTTCCAACTAAAGTTGGGCAGAGGAAGAGATCTAGAATACCAGTCAAACTCAGAGGTCAGGATTTGCTGGTCTCCTATTTCTGCCAGGACTATAGTCTGTTATAGGTAAAAAATAATCTGGCTTTTTAGGAAGAAAGATTGTCATAATTAAGCCAGAAATATTTTCTTAAGGATGAAGCTTCATAGGTTTTTCAACTCAAGTCATTTAAGGCCACCAAAATCCAGTGAAAAAGTGGCACCATTTAATTTTAGTAGTGAGCTTCTTCAAGCAACACAGCATTCATGTTTTTGTTTTGTTTTTTAATTCATCTAAGTGTTTTTAGAGGGAGAGTTTATTGGGAAGGGCATGCATTCCACCCTCTTTATTAAGTACTTAGTATCTGTCAGGAACTGAGCTAAAGGCTTTGTTTATATAGCAGCCCTTATGTATAAGGGCATATACATAAGCCCCTTTCCCTTGAGGGATATGTTCCAAGACCCCCAATGGATGCCTGAAACCAAAGATAGTAACAAACCCATATATATATATATTTACATATATATGTAAAATATATGATAGGGTTTATATATATATGTAAAAATATACATTTTTCTATTCATACATATGAGGGGAACCTAGAAAAACTGGATTTATTTTTTGGAGGGTTGGCCCCTTGTAGTACAGGTTTTTCCCTGCTAGGTAAGTTCTAGGAACCGATTGGTATTAGTGTACCAGCTAGTATTGTTGTGAGAGGCTGCATTTGGCTTCAATGAATTTTTATGGAGATTATTTCAACACATTGGCCCATTTTATGATGAGTGACTTATTATGAGTGCACCCATCCACACCACGTGGGGTGTTCAGCCGTTTTTTTAATCAAAAACAGCATGACTCCTGTGCCCCACTCTCCCCATCCACCCCATCTGCCCTAAGCAACTTTTATTTTTTGTTTTCCCAGATGAAAACAGTTCTCAAAGGCAACATTTTGATGATGTGAAAATGTGAAACAAACAGCAGAAGCACTAAAAGGCATCAAAACTGACAAATTAAAAAATTGTTTTGAGCAGTGGAAAAAGCATCTAGACAGGTGTATTACATCAAAAAGAGAGTACTTTGAAGGTGACTGAGGTTTAAACATGTAAGAATAAATGCGCATTGTTTTTCTTTATTTTAAAGATGCGGGGTACAATTCAGGCTTAGGTGTACAAATGTTCATTATGCAGGTACCCTTTTTGATGAGGGTGCCCCTCCCTCCCCGGCAGTTTCCCTCAACTGCCAATCCTGCCCCCCTCCCCCATTTTCAATAAAGAAACTCCAGGTATTTGGGGGTCTCCTTCATACTTATGTTAAAGTTTAATTTTTAAATTAGTCACAGTAGATTAGACACAATAATAGAAAACATAACAATATACTGTTATCACACATTGTGGCTATTTAAGGTGCAATAACAAAATGAGCACAAATTTCATTTTTCCTTCTTTACAATTTTACAAATGGAAGACTTATTCTTAGTGTAGATCTTAGCAGCCTCGGCATATGCCTTTTTGTTCCCTTATTAAGGAAAGAACTTAAGTCAAGAACTTTGACCTTTTCACTTAAAAGAAGCACCTGATGGCTTCTCTTTGGCATATCAGAATTGCCCGTATTACATCTTTGTGCTTTGAGGCTATTAATAGGTAAAATAAGGGTGACTTGAACACAAGCACTGCAATACTGCCACCATCATCTGATCATCGAGGTGGCTACTAAGTGACTAACAGGCACATAGCATCTACTGCAGTGAATATGCAGGACAAAGGTAGGATTCATGTCCTGATTGAGATGAAGAGGGATGCTGTGAGATTTCATCATACTACTCAGTATAGCCAATTTAATATTTATGAATTGTTTATTTCTGGAATTTTTAATTTAAAATTCTCAGATCTTGGGTGACAGCAGGTAACTGAAATTGCAGAAATCAAAACCATGAATAAAAGGGAACTACTGTATTATGACCTCATATAATCTTTAAAACTATCTTACTTTGAGGCATGGAATGACTGTCTGCTACCTATCAAGTATCTACTCTTATTTCTTGCTTCATGTAGAGAACTATGATTTCATTTGGTGCAACGATGCCACCAATTAAACATTTTTTAACCTCAATTGCAGTTACATGTGATCACACTAAGTTCTGGTCAATTACATATAACTAGAAGTATTATGATTATGTCAGACCCCAAGACAGTCTTACTGAAGGAGACTGTCATTTTTTCTCCGCATCCTTGCCAGCAGCACCTGTTGTTGCTTGTTTTATTAATGATGGCCATTCTCACTGGGGTTAGGTGGTATCTCAATGTGGTTTTGATTTGCAGTTCTCTGATGATTAGTGAGGCTGAGCATTTTTTCATGTACCTGTTGGTTGTTCATATGTCTTCTTTTGAGAAGTGTCTATTCATGTTTTTTGCCCACTTTTTAATGGGGCTGTTTTGTTTGCTTGTTTGTTTTCCTTTTGGCACTTTTGAGTTCCTTGTAAATCGTAAATATTAGGCCTTTGTCAGATACGCAGTTGGCAAATATTTTTTTCCCATTCTGTGGGCTGTTTCTCCACTCTCTTGATGGTTTCTTTGGCTTTACAGAAGCTTGTTAGTTTGATGAGGTCCCACTTATCTATCTTATCTCTTATGGCATGGGCACTTATGGTTTTGAATAGGAAATGGTTGCCAGTTCCAATTTCCATAAGGGTGTCTCCTGCATTTTCTAAGGTTCTTATAGTTGGAGATTTTATGGTTAGGTCTTTGATCCATTTAGATCCATTAATTTTTGTGTATGGTGATAGGTAGGTGAACTGTTTCAATCTCTGCATGTGATCAGCCAGTTTTCCCAGCACCATTTACTGAATAGATTCTCCTCTCCCCAGTGGTTGTTATTGGAGGCTTTGTCAAAGATGAGTTGCTTGACAATTTGTGACTTTGCTTCTGGAATCTCTATCCTGTTCCATCGGTTTGTATGCCTGTTCTTGTACCAATATCAGGCTGTTTTTATTATTGTAGTCTTACAGTAAAGTTTGAAGTCTGGAAGTGTGATACCTCCTGCTTTGCTTCTTTTGCTAACGATTGTTGGGAATGCAAACTAGTGCAATCTCTTTGGAAGACAGTGTGGAAATTTCTGAAACAACTTGAAATTCACCTTCTATGTGACCTAGCAATCCCCCTATTGGGAAAATACCTGGAGGAACTCAAATCATTCTACAAAAAAGATAGCTGCACACGTGTGTTTGTTGCAGCTTTATTCACAATAGCAAAAACATGAAGCCAACCATGCTGCCCATCAAAGTTGGACTGGATTAAAAAAATGTGGTACATATACATCATAGAATATTATGCAGCCATAATGAAGGACAAACATATGGACTTCGCAGCAACCTGGGTGAATTTAGAGTCTACCACACTCAGTGATCTATCACAGAAACAAAGAACAGAGTACCATATGTTCTTACTTATCAGCGGACCTTGAACAATTATCATAAAACTATAAGAAAGGAATTGACAGTAGTGGGAAATTGCCAGGGAGGGGGTATAGGATTGGCAGTTGAGGGAAACTGCCAGAGGAAGGGGGGGAACACCTCATCAATAAGGGTACCTGCATAATGAACATTTGTATACCTAACCCTGAATTGTACATCACATCTTTAAAATACAAAATTAAAAGGAAAAAAATTAAAATAAAAAAGGAGACTGTCTCAACACACAGATGGGTCCTTTTTGTCTTCCTCCAACTATATCTCCTTGCTGCCTGAAATGTGGTCCAAATGACTGGAACTTCAGCAGTCTTCTTGAACGATGAATGACATAGTGATGGAAGCCCGAGGTGCTAGTATGGTGGAACATAAAAACAGCAGGGGACTGAGTCCCCGGTGGTGTTGGAAATGCCATGCTAGTCCTGGATTTCTTGCCTCTAGACTTCTTTCACATGAAACATAAACTATTATTCTTGGTTTTCTGTTTTATAAAGCCAAACATACTTGATCCTAACAAATGCAGGAGGACACTATTATCATCTTTATTTTGCAGATGGGAAAATTGAAGTATGTAGAGATCCAGTTACTCACCCAAGGTCCTAAAGCTACTATGTGACGAAGCGTGGCTTTGAACTCAAGTGCACACACACAAGCACATGCATCCACATACTGCCTCAAGTAAATGTTAACTACATATATATTCGGTGCCTTTTTGTTTGCATGTCCTCATCTGCAAAATAAATTATATAGTTTACATTTATTGAGCTCCTAAAATGTGTCAGGAATGTAGTTAAGCACTTTTCCTGCATTAACTCATTTAATCCTCACAGAAACTACAAGAAAATAACTACTATTATTATTTCCATTTTAGAAGTGAGAAAAATAAGAGGAATCAGAAAGGTTAAGTAGGTTTTCCAAGGTTTCACCCCTAGGAAATAGCAAAGCCAGTACTCAAAGTCAGGTCTGTCCAATATACTCACTCTCACAGAAACTGTATTGCTAACTGTGTGTCCCTACCACTCACATAAGAGTAGAAAATACCCATCTCTCGTGGTCCTGAGGTCTGGTAGCCAAGGTAAGTTGGCAACCTCAATAATAAAGATAGATTAATTCATACAATCCCTGACAGACCCACCAATGGTTTCCCATGACCTTCAGAATAAAAATCAGACCCTTCACCAGAGACTATGAAGTCCTGCATCATCTGGTACCATTCTACTCCTTGCTCAATATATCACAGATACCCTGTTTTGGTATTTCTCAAACTAGCCAAGCACATTCTGGCTTCAAGGACTGAAGTTTCCATTCCCTATGCCTATAGTTTTCTTTCTCCATTATTTTCACATGACTTTTTCCTTTTCACCATTTAGGTAACTGCTAAATGCCACTTTCTCAGAGAGATATTTTCCTGAAAATCTAATCTAAAGTAGCTGTCTACTCCATCATTAATTTTATTATCTGATACTATCTGGTTTATTCATTAATTTGTATGTTGGTTATCTCAATCCACTGGAATGTAAACTCTATCAAGCATAATTACTAGAACGGTTTATTCTTCTCTCTCTAGTCTTTTGTGTAACAATAATTAACTCAGCAAACATTTATTGAGTGTCTCTTTTGTGCTGGGTCACCTGACTCCTTTGCATTTTATGACTGCTTTACTTGGGAGAGTAAGGAAAGACCATTTTGATAGACATCTTTTTAGAAGCAGAAGACTCAGTCCTGTCTCCAATGACAATGTTACGGGTATAATCTCTGTTCAAGGGACTATTTTAGTATAAAAACATTGGTCTCCATAAATAAATGCAACACTCCTGGTTCTCCAAGGAGTGAAGCTCTGCTCATTCCTTACTCTCCTACACATTCTTTCTTATTAAAGCACACATTTGCCAGAAAATTGACAAAGAAGGAAGGAGGATAGGGGAATCAGTGGTCAGGAATTAGTAATTATATGATGAATCCAAGTGAGGAGTAAACTTATGACCTCAATCTCTAGAGTCTAAGCTAACAAGTTACATGACATTCATGGTTTCAAAGAAGATGCTCTCAAGAAATATATTTCCATTTAAAAATAAGCTACTATTTCTTGGAGGTATAGTTCTTAAATTAAATATCCTCATAATCAGGGCATTCATATCCAAGCTGCTGGAAAAATGTCATCATTACTATTGTTCTTCGATGCTTCCATCTGTAGAAATAGGAGACAGCTTTAAGGGTACAAAGGATGAGATCTATCCTGTTATTTTTTTAATTAAACTTTCTTTATTTTTAGATAATTGTGTATTCACATGCCATCATAAGAAATTATGCAGAGAAGCCCTGTACACTCTTTACCCAAGTTCTTTCAATAGTAACATCTCTTGGAAACTGTAGCAATATTTTATCATCATCCAATCAAGGATTGGTAAAAATCAGGCTTATATTTTTTTTTTTCTTTCAGTGCTTTAGAATTAAACCACTTTCCACATAGGTCAAGATGGAAGAGCCTTACTTGTAAGATGAGAATTGTCTTAGCTCATAATGGCAATGATTTTTAAATTTCTAACACTGTAGGTGTAAGACTAAAACCAAGCATGTCAGCTGTGAATAAAACACTAGCTCTCCTATCGGAACACCACACTGGGGTCAGATCTTGCCAACAGTCTCCGTAGAAGATGAAAGGTAGTTCAATTATCATTTCATAACAAGTTGACCTGATCGCAGTTTTTTTAACTGAAAATTATCCCCTTCAATTTAACACACACACACACACACACACACACACACACACACACACACACACACACACCAAGCACAATCACAGAGCAAAAGTTTTATTGGACATATTTTGTTGATTGAGTTTTATGAGGACAGAAACAGTTTCCAAAGTATTCACTGCTGTAGCCCCAGTATAGTTCCCTGCTTATACCTGCTCAAAGTTATCTTTACAGAAATGCTAAAGAACTTTTAAAATTATATTAAGGTTAATAATTGTTAGAAAAGATAATCATGTTCCTTTTTTATTCTTAGTTGCAATCGTTTTCTTAAAAATACTTAGTACAAATTTCTATATTATAATACAGGGACATAGGCAAATTGCTTTAATGTAATTAGAGTATCATGACTAAATGATAGGAAAATCTGCTAATCAGTGTATCCTAGGCTTTTAAGACAATTGTAAAGAAACACGATTACCCTTAATTCATTCTATCAAGTGGAGAAATTGTTGATATATGAATAGGTATACAAAAATATTAGTTTCAGAAGGACTGAAATTGGAAAGGTAATAGGCTTCTGTGTATATACAACTCAAATGTGGATGAGAATATATAAATACTTACAAGATAGGGAATTTGAAGGATCTGTTTCCAGAAAATGTGTTTCTTTGCAATTGGCTGGGTCACAGCAAAATCAAGTTTCTAGGCTCATTCCTGTATTGCTTGAGGACCATCAATCATCTATATTCCCCGTAAATACACAGACTTCTGACAGTACTTAAACCTATTTGTCACCTGATGTAGCCATAAACATTATATAAGAGGAATTCCTTTGTCTTGTCCATTGACAGTTCTTAAAATTTTGGCCTTATTTCCCAACTAGTAAAAGGATATCTTGAACACCATTAAGATCTTAGCTGCCAATTCAGCCTCTCCAACTAGCAAAATGCACATCTACACAGAGACTCCAGACATTGACCTGCCTGACAAATGTACTTTCTATTCTCTTGTGGGAATGGTCCAAGACTTTAAAGCATCAAAAGAGCTATTTATGAGTAAAACCTGAGTAGGTTAATAATAAAAAAATTACTATAGTTATTAATGTTGTTGCTGATGACTTTTGCTGTAACATAGATTTCGTTTTCCACATAGTATATGATTTTAATAATAATTTATTGGCTATGTGCTATTTTTAAAATTCATAAATAATTTTACTATTAAGTAATAGTAAAGTCTATGCTTTTAAAACATAGTCTCATATCCGCTCTGTAGGTAATAACAAGTATGTCACATTCTGAATGTGATTTTAGAAAAATCACGGTACTCATCTTCAAATTTTGATGCCACCTTAGTCAAACACCTCATTGACTGAGGAAAGATTAGGTGAATTAGTTGCTTGACTGAGTTCAATCATTATAATTATTTTCACTTCCTATTTTTCAAGTATCTATGGAGGGCTTTATACTAAAGGAAACCACAAAATTTATCTTTTTGCACGTGAAAGGAGATGCTACTAAGTACACTAGGCCAACAGGTATATAGCAGGAGTGTCACAGGCAAACTAGGACATATGATCCCCCCTATTTATAGTTTACAAAGCACTTTCACTCACAGACTGTCCTAGGTAAGGTTCTCCCAGAAGCAGACTGAGAGTCAAGGATCAGAGTATGTGGTATTTCTTGAGGAAGTTCTCCCAGGAGAAAAGAGAAAAGAGCAAGGGAGGGGAGGGAACAGAATGGGGAAGAGGAAGAGGCCTCACAAGTGTGCAATTTCAAATGAGGTCCCAACCTTGGCCTTCTCTAAAGAATAAGTGACACTGGAATTTATTCTACCTCTGGCAAAGAAGCTGGGCTTTTGTCCTCCCACATCAGTCAGCTCTTGCCTTTGGGACACCCCTAGAAGAGGAAGTAAAACTCCCAGTCTCTTCTAGCTCTTCAAACCTGCAAGGCAGCTTCAGTGACCAAGGGCAATCTTCTGAAGTTAGGAAAGCACCAGAAATTTGCAGATGGATCTGGTACCACCAGTGTCTACTGTATATACATCAGTTTACTAATTTTTCCAACAACTCTGCAGATGTACATTTTTAAATCTCCATTTGAAAAAACTATTTATTTATTTATTTTAGATTTGAGGGTACACAAGAGTATTTGTTACATGGACATATTGTGTAATGGTGGATATGGGGTCTCAGGTGACCCATTCCCCAGATAGTGAACATTGTGGCCCAGAGGTAGTTTCTGAACCCTAATCCTCACTCCCCCCCTTATTGCTGTCCCCAGTGTCTAGTATTGCCATCTTTGTGACTACATAGCTCCCACCTATGAGTGAGAACATGTGATGTTCAGTTTTCTGTCTGAGTCAGTTTACTTAGGATGATGATCTACATCCATGTTGTTAAAAGTTTCACAAAAATTGGTACCCATTCTTCTTTGAAGATCTGGTAGAATTTAGCTATGAGTCCATCAGATCCTGGACTTTTTTGGTTGGGAACCTTTTAATTACTCTTTCAATCTTGCTACTCATTATTGGTCTGTTCAGGGTTTCTATTTCTTCCTGATTTAATGTTGGGGGGTTGCATGTTTCCAAGAATTTATCCATTTTTTTCTAGATTGTCCAGTTTGTTTGCATAGATGTGTTCAAAATGGTCTTAGATGATCCTTTGAATTTCCTTCATATCAGTTGTAATCTCTCCCTTTTCATTTCTGATTCAGATTGTTTGAGTCTTCTTAGTTTCTTAATTAATCTAGATAGTGGTCTATCAATTTTCTTTATCTCTTCAAACAACCAACTTTTTGTTTCATTGATCCTTTGTATTAATATTGATAACCTAAACTCACACCTCAAGGAGCTAGAAAAACTTGAACAAACCAAACCCAGAGGTAGCAGAAGAAAAGAAATGATGAAGCTCAGAACAGAATTAGTGAAACTGAAATGAAAATAATACAATAAGTAACATAGCTAGCACTCAAACCTAGTTCTTAGTCATGAAACTCTACTGCCTCCTTACAACAGAATGTTTAGTTTACCTGTGCATTATATTCAAATGTTTTGTTTGTTTAGCTTTTTCTTAGTTTAAGACTATCTCCTCTCCTCCTCTTGCTATTGAAATCTTACTAATCTTTGGAAACAATACAAAAGTCAGCTCCTAAAAAGCAAGTAAATAGAATTTTTTTTTATTATAAAAAAACCCTTCTTTAGTGCCACAGTTGGAATGCTTCTCTACTCCCTTAGCTTGTGTTTTGTTTGTTTGGTTTTTTGTTGTTGTTGTTGTTGTTTTATTTTAAAGATGTGGGGTACAATTCAGGGCTAGGTATATAAGTAGTCATCATACAGGTAAAGTTTGGGCCTTCCTTTGGCCTCTGCTGTACCTAGATTGAGATTGGGTATCCTTATTGATGTTATGTGTCCTCCTCCATCCCCTAGCAGTGTCCTCCTACTGCTAATCCCTTTTTTATAATATCATGATAAATGTTCAGGGTCTGCTTATGAATGAGTACATGTGATACTCAGATCTTTGTTTCTGTGATAGATCACTGAGTGTTATAGACTCTAACTCAATCAAAGTTGCTGAAAAGTCCATAATTTTGTCCTTTTTATGGCTGTGTAATATTCCATCATGTGTATGTACCACATTCCTTGGCTTCCTAAACACTATTCTTCGCAGACCTCTATCACAGCTCTTGATTGATTTCACACCAATCTCCCTTAGTGGATTATGAGGCCCTTGTGGACTCACAGAATCTACCACAAAGTCCTGTATATAGGTGCTTGATAGCTACTGAGAGATTGCTTCTCATCCAAATTTACTCAGGTGGTAGAGAAATAACAACCAGCTATTCAATGCTAGATGCACTGGAGGGAGCTAAAGGACTTGGGCTTGTGTCTCACTCCAACAACTTCCTGACTATGAGCTTGGAACCTTGGAGAAACTACTTCATTACTTTGAGTTCACTTTCAAATAAAGGATCATACATGATAATGTCTCTACATCCTTCTTTTTCCAAACACATGACATATTACTTTTATCTCTTCCTTCCTTTCTTCCTCAAAGCACTTATTGAATACTGACTATGTAGTATGCACTTGGGACACAGTTTCATTTGGGTCAGGATTTTTTTTTGTTTTTTTAGTTTTTCATGGGCAGAATCTATAGCAATGAGCTCTCCTAGAATCTGAAACCTGTTTCAGGAAATCAGTAACACTTTTGTTTTTTTTCATATTGTAGGAATAAACTTCTGGATAAATTACAATTCCTGAAACAATATTATGATTCAGTTCATTTATTGTTGTGCTGACAGGTGTTTTTGAGACACCAGTTATATTGACAAATTCATCTTTATCATATTTCCAAAAGTAACTATACTGAATAGGTTCTACCTCCATCTGCAAGTTACTTATACTTGTGAAACCAGGAGCCATTAAGAAACAGTTCCAATGAAAATCTGTCAATATTAAGGCCATCTTGCTGCTAAAATGAATCAGATTTGAAATCAATATAGTTTTTACCTATTAAATTTGCAAGTATTCTAAAGAACAATAATACTCAATTCAGTGAGGCATGTAAAAACTAGCACTCATATATACTGATGATGAGATTATAGATAAGCATTATCTTTCTGAAAAAAATTGCAAGATACAGTTAATTCCTTGTCTTAGCAATTTTATTTCTAAGAATTTATCTTAAAAAAATAATCACGATTTCTGCAAAACATACATATAATAATAGTATTATACTACAATGTTGTTCACATTAGCAAAATAAAAGAAACAATTGAAATGTCATACAACAGGAAATTGTTACTGTGTGGTATATTCATACAGTAGTGTTATATGTACGTACCTATATTAGTGAGAATAGACAGATACACTGCCATAAAAACTTAACCTAGCAATCCCAGTGGCTTACCAAAGAAAGGATGTATTTTTTTTTTTGAGTTGTAGTCTCACTCAGTCGCCCAGACTGGAGTGCAGTGGCCGCTTCCGGCCACCGCAGCCTCGACCTGCTGGGCTCTGGCGATCCTTCCACCTCAGCCTTCCAGGTAGCTGGAACTACGGTGTGTGCGCTACCACGCCCAGCTAATTTTTTGATTTATTGTAGAGATGAGGTCTCGCCTGCCCAGGCGGGTCTTGAACCCATGGGCTCAGGCAATCCACTCACCTCAGCCTCCCAAAGGCACAGGATTACAGGCTGAGTCACCGAGCCTGGCAAAAGGATGTATTTCTCACTTGTGCTAACCAAGTATTGCATTGTTCAACAGAGAATGGCAGAAGTTCCAACTCCACATGGTCATTCAGGAACAAAAGCTGATAGAAAATCAACCATAGTATACCTTTAGTCACTCAGCAGAAAAAGAAATGAATTGCTAGATGCTCATGCCAGTTCTTTCATACAATGGCCTAGAAATGACTTTTGTCTTTTCTCCTTATACCCATTGGCAATAATTAATCATGAATCTCTATGTAACTGCAAAGGAATTGAGAAGTGCATAGGGAAAAATGGAATGCTTGGTTTAGCACCAACACCTTTATTGTAATACTTAGAAAAAACATTTTTTATAGAATTATAAAATAAGGAAATGTTTATAATATATAAGTAAAAATCAAGTTAAAATGTTCTATGTGGAGTATAATTTCAGATTTGTAAAAAAATATTATATTCCTTTATACTTGATGCATTTTGAAAATGTTCTTTAATTAAATGGATAACTTTGATAATAAAATTATTGTCACATAACTATAATTTGGCTTTGTATATTCAACTTAAACTTATTATTCTCTTTATTGGTACCATGTTTCAGACACTAGGCTAGGCATTGAGGAGGCAGAGATGGACAAGACAGTCCTTACCCTCAAGAAGTTCACAGTCCAAAAGGGGAGAGGAATACATAAACTCAACTGAAAGGCTGCATGTACACTGATGTGATAGGAGAGGTGCATACCAAGTACTATGAGAGATCAAATGTAAGAGGAAGGCAAAGAGAAGGTTGGATAGAGAATGCTAACAATGATGAGATATTTGTTCTGAGCTTTACAGGGGGTACAAGAACTTGCAACATAAAAAGGTCTTGTCCTAGTTTTGAAACCCTACATTCCTCTGCCTTATTGCCTTACCTTGGGGCTGGTACGATATTGGAAGCACCATGCCCACAAGGAACTGGAGACTAGAGTAGGATCTAAGCTAACTAGGTTAGAGTCACAATATGTGCTCTCTACCATATAGCCCACGTTATATATGCTTAGTCCCTAATCATATATATTTCTTCACTGGAAAAGTTTTAATCCGTAACACACAAAACTGGGGTTCTTAGAAGGCTTGGGTTCCTTACTCTTGGTTCTCACACAACAAATCACTGGCTCGATTGCTGTTCCACACTTTCCACCCTTTACCTGTCAGGTTAACCATGGCACTGTAACTCACTTGACTGCAAGTATTCCCTTTGCCCAGATGCCTGCTAATTTGTCACCTCCATAAGAATGTGCATACTTCATATATCAATATTAGCCCTAAATTAATACAAGCTTACTGCATCATCTTTGGAAACTAATTTGGGCCATTGGTTGACTTTGGGTGTGATGGGTAGATCATGGCAACTTCTTTGGAGGATCCCATAGTATGAAGTCCCAGCACACCCTGGGCCAAAGCCCTTCTGGTTATGCTACTGTTCTCTACTGTTCCTTATCAGACTCTAGGTATGACTGCTGATCAGTGATCCATTAATATTTATCTTATTTCCCAAGCACATTTTGAGCCATGTCAATATGGTGGCTTATTAAACTGGCACAATAATGATTTTTGAACAAAGATTGTATTCATAGGAAATGTGAAATCATTTGCATCTATAAAATGTGATTATCTTTAGATTGCTCATTTTAAAGAAAAATGTTTTGTACTTAGCACAATCAGGGATAACTATATAACTCCTTACTATTTCTAATGGTTAATGATACAAACTAACAATATCCTAGCATGCTATTCATCATTTCAAGATATATAGCATAAACAGAAAAATGTTACCTACTTAGTAAAACACATAAGTTAAAAATTATTCCCAGCATCCTTTATGTAAAACAATAGAAAAAGAATGCAGTTAGATTACTAGAGATTGATTATACACATGTTTCTTATGTGAATAGAGTACATATACTAAAAGAAAATATCCCTACTGCCACAATCATCGAGTTGAAATGTTTGGCTGCATAGTAGCATGTAGAGACTGATTATATTTTATGAATGGTAGTGCAGTAAGGATTCCAAGACTAAAAACACACACAAAAGTGTATGTGGTTGTGTGTGCTTGGGCATGTGTATAGAACAGTTATCTAATAGACCAATAGTAATAAATATTCATGGGCAATAGTTTTATACAATAACATAGACCATTAGGTTTCAATTTATAAAACAATATGTTTATAGAATTTTTATGGATTAAAAGCAAACTAATATTTTATGCAGTTCAGATTTAAATGTAAATAAAGGCATTCATTTTAGTCTCAAGAATGTGTTTCAGGTTATATACATATACATGATAGAATACTATACAGCCATAACAAAGAACAAAATCATGAACTTCGCAGCAACCTGGATGGAACTAGAGTCAATAATACTGAATAACCTCTCACAGAAACAAAGATCTGAGTATCACATGTTCTCACTCATATAACAGACCTTGAACATCCATCGTAATACTATAAGAAAAGGACTAGAGATGGGAACAAGATGGCGACGGCATAGGTGGACTTGTGAGATTCTCTGAACGTGAGTTCCCAAAAAGACTCTTACTTTTCTTCCCCCATCCCCCAGCCCACCACCAGCTGCACTGGTCCGAGACCTGGGGACTTTTGGTTCCACGCAGGGCCGGATATTGTGGCCCCCTGCTGCTGCTGTTCCACCATGTGCGTGGGAGTCTCATGTCCCAGCTCCATCCCTGGCTACATCATCTCCCACCCAGCACCCAGCACCAAGCTACTGGTCACTCAGGGAGGCTCTAGGCACCTGCCTCTCAGAGACACCAGTCCCATTCCTGGCTGAAGTACCCTGTGCAGGGCCCAGGGTCACTCTCGCTGCTCACCGCCTGCCCTTTGGAGCTTTGGAGCTCTGGAGCTCTGGGCCCACCCTGGCTGAGGCACTCAGTGTGTGACCCCAAGCTGGGGGACCCAGACAAGCAGAGAGAAATGAATCTGAAAAAACTGCCTCGGCCATTCTCCAGACAGAGACTTCCATTGCCCTACCCACCTATCAACAAACCCTACCTCAGTTCCTAAGGTAACATCATGAAACAGGAGACAAAGCCCCACCCCTACACTGAATCAGACAAAAGCAACACCCAGGCAGCCGACTAAAAAACAAAAAAAAAAACAAAAACAAAAACACCCAAACTGTGAGTAAATCTAGCTGCCTGCAACGAAAAACAAAGGGAAGAAACCAGAGATCAGATCTGAAGTGACTTTAGTCTAATCGCTTATTTTGACTTATGATTTTATCATTTTGACTGTTTGTTTTGATCACGTTTGTTGTTTGCCTTCTGACTTACACTGTTTCTTGATTTTATTGGTCTGTCTCTGTGTAGCTATCAGTATTCTTTAAGGAATCTTTCTTACGTGTCTTTTTTCACTTCTTTCCAGCCTTGTGTTTCTTTCTCACCTGATAGTTGGTATGTATATCTGTTTTCCCTCTCGCTCTTCTCTCTTTCTAACTTCCTATTGACCCCCCCTTCCTCCATTATTTTCCTCTTTTATACCGCACTTTTTAATCTAGGGACCAAGACTACATACTGCTGAACAGACAGATTGTAAGGCAGAGGGAAATAGGTTCCAGTGTGCTCATACACCTGTTCATGAATGCTAGAATCAGCACATACATTCTGAACCACAACTTCCTCCTCAATTAAACCTCAAAACTGCAAGAAGTACAGATTGCAGCCAACACTCCAACCTCAAAAGTGAACAAAGCCAGAACACCCTCATAAGGAAGAACAGGATATTGCAGAGGAGAAATAAAAGCAACCCCACCTTCTCTCAAAAACAGAATTAAAGAAGGGGAGGGAAAGGGGAGAGAGAGAAAAAAATCTACACAAATGGAGAAAAACCAAAAGAAGAGTATGGGTCTCTCCCAGACCCCTGGGAGGGCAGACACTGAGAAAACTGACTTTGGAATGCAAACAATGAAGAGCCCCCAGAATGACTGGTCCCAAATTACAAACCTAGATATCAAGACATTAATGGAGAGATTAAAAAGAATTGAGGAGAGACAAGAAGAAACTAGGAGGAGCTGATATCTGAGATAACAGTAATAAAGAATGCTGTGACTGAAATAAGTAACAAACTGATAAGCATGGAGAGCAGAATTACCCAAGCAGAAGAAAGAATCTCAGAGCTTGAGGACCAAAATACAGAACTAACCCAAACTCTTAAAAACACAGAAAACAAACTCAAAAAGACAGAAAAAACTTCAAGACATGAGCGATTACTTCAAGAGACTGAATCTAAGAGTAATTGTCCTTCCTGAGGCAAAAAGAGAGACAGAGACCACACTGGAACAAACTTTCCATGAGATCATTCAAGAAAACTTCCCTTATCTAATCAGTGATGCAAAAACTCAAACACAAGAGATTCAGAGAACCCCTGCAAGACAACAAATGAGAAGACCAACTCCTAGACACATAATAATTTGTCTTACCAAAGTAGGCATAAAAGAAAAAATCCTAAAGGCAGCAAGAGAAAAAGGCCAGATCACCTACCATGGAAGACCAATCAGAATAGCAC
>NW_007259386.1:271343-272374 GCF_000164805.1 Carlito syrichta
AGAACAACGTTCTTCACAAGAGTACAGGAAAAAGAATAAAATATACATGAACCAACCCCAAAACCAAAAGAAAGACCAAAAAAAAGACAAGTGGAAGAACAACTCTATAAAAACTCTATGATAGGGATGAACTCTCATATTTCAATAATTAGCCTGAATGTGAATGGACTGAACGCATCACTGAAAAGACATAGAATGGCAAAATGGATAAAATATCACCAGGCAACAATATACTGCCTTCAAGAGACCCATCTCACTAGAAAGAACATACACAGACTCAAAGTAAGAGGATGGGAAACAAATTTCAGACGAATGAAACACAAAAGAAAGAAGGAGTTGCGATCCTACTTTCAGACAAAATACCATTTAAGCTATCAAAAATTTAAAAAGATACAGAGGGCCACTACATAATGATAAAAGGTTCACTCCATCAATAAGAAATATCTATCCTAAACATATATGCATCCAACATAGGTGCACCAACTTTCATAAAGCAACTTCTAGGAAAACTAAAGAAAGATATTGACTCTAACACTATCACAGCTGGGGACTTTAATACCCCACTCACAACCCTAGACTGATTATCAGGACAAAAAATCAGCAAGGAGATCCGGAAACTCAATGTGACTCTGGACCAAATGGACTTAATTGATACCTACAAAACACTCTATCCAAAGACCACAGAATACACATTCTACTCATCACCGCATAGAACGTATTCAAAGATCGACCACATAATTGGCCATAAATCAAGCATAAGGAAATTTAAAAGGACTGAAATTCTATCATGCACCTTCTCGGACCACAGTGGAATAAAAATAAACATTGACACCAACAGGGTCCCTCAAAACCCACAAAGACATGGACATTAAACAGCATGATGCTACTCCTGGGTCAATGATGAAATCAAAACAGAGATCAAAAGATACCTGGAAACAAATGAAAATGAAGAAACATCTTACCAAAATCTCTGGGATGCCTTAAAACTGTAGTAAGAGGGGAATTTATATCCCTACAACACACATGAGAAA
>NW_007259386.1:272596-338908 GCF_000164805.1 Carlito syrichta
TTGATACCCAAGCCAGGTAAAGATTCAACAAAGAAAGAGAACTACAGGCCAATATCTTTCATGAACATAGATGCTGAAATTCTCAACAAGATCCTAGCAAACTGGATTCAACAACACATCTCAAAAATCATCCATTAAGACCAAGTAGGCTTCATCCCTGGGATGCAAGACTGGTTCAACATTCGTAAAACTATAAATGTAATTAAATACATCAATAGATGTCAAAACAAATACCACATGATTATATTATTAGATGCAGAAAAAGCTTTTGATAAAATCCAGCACCACTTCTTGATAAAAACCCTCAAATATCTAGACATATGGGAAACATACCTCAAAATAGTAAAAGCCATCTACGAGAAACCCATAGCCAGCATACTCCTAAATGGACAAAAATTGGAACCATTTCCCCTGAAAATTGGAACAAGACAAGGATGCCCACTCTCACCCCTCCTGTTCAATGGGAAGTCCTGGCTCAAGAAATCAGAAAAGAGAAGGCAATCAGAGGTATCCAAATAGGAAAAGAGTAAGTCAAGTTATATCTCTTTGCAGACGATATGATTGTGCACCTTGAAAACCCAAGAGAATCTGTCAAAAACCTCCTTACACTGATGAAGGACTTTGGTAAAGTCTCAGGATACAAAATAAACATGCAAAAGAAAATCTCATTTCTTTACACCAATAATAAACAAACAGAAACCCAAATAAAAAGCACAATTCCATTCACAATAGCCACAAAAAAATGAAATACCTTGGCATCTTCCTAATCAGAGACGTGAAAGACCTTTACAATGAAAACTACAAAACACTGCTCAAAGAAATCAAAGATGATACAAACAAGTGGAAAAATATCCCATGCTCATGAGTTGGAAGAATCAACATTGTGAAGATGTCTATCTTACCTAAGGCAATCTACAAATTCAATGCAATACCCATTAAATTAATAGCAGCATTCTTCTCAGACCTAGAAAAAACAACGCAGGAATTCATATGGAAACACAAACGTCCAAGAATAGCCAGAACAATCCTCAGCAAAAAAAAACAAAGCAGGTGGTATCACATTACCAGACTTCAAACTTTACTATAAAGCTACAATCATCAAAACAGCTTGGTATTGGTATAGGAACAGGCATATAGATCAATGGAGTAGAATTGAGATTCCAGAAGCTAAACCTCAATTTCTCAACTAACTCATCTTCGACAAAGCCTCCACCACCTACCACTGGGGAGAGGAGAACCTATTCAGTAAATGGTGCTGAGAAAATTGGTTGACCACATGCAGAAGACTCAAACAAGACCCCTAGCTGTCCCCATACACAAAAATTAATTCTAAATGGATTAGAGACCTAAATATAAATCCTCAAACCATAAGAACCTTAGAAAATTCAGGACACACCCTCATGGAAATTGGAACTGGCATCCAATTCCTGAACAAAACCTGAAACCCACAGGCCATAAGAGATAAGATAGACTAGTGGGACTTCATTAAACTGACAAGCTTCTGCAAAGCCAAAGAAACCATCAAGAGAGCAGGGAGACAGCCGACAGACTGGGAAAAAGTATTTGCCAACTCTAGGTCTGACAAAGGCTTAACATCCTGGATCTACAAGGAACTGAAATGTACTGAAGAGAAGAAAACAAACAACCCCATTATAAAATGGGCAAAAGATATGAACAGACACTTCACAAAGGAAGACATCTGAGCAGCCAACAGACACATGAAGAAATGTTCAACCTCACTAATCATCAGGGAGATGCAAATCAAAACCACACTGAGACACCACCTAACTCCAGTCAGATTGGCAATTATCAAAAACTGAAAAAATAACAGCTGCTGGAGAGGGTGTGGTGAAAAGGGAACACTTCTACACTGTTGGTGGGATTGTAAACTAGTGCAACCTCTGTGGAAATCAGTGTGGCAATTCCAAAAAGCTCTAAATATCAACCTCCCATATGACCCCACAATCTCCCTACTGGGAATATACCCTGAAGAACTCAAATCACTCAATAAAAAGGATACCTGCACACGGATGTTTATCGCAGCATTGTTCATTGTTCACAATAGCAAGAACCTGGAAGCAACCATGTTGTCCATCAAAAGAGGACTGGGTTAAAAAAGTGTGGTACATATACACGATGGAATACTACACAGCCATAAAAAAGAACAAAATCATGAATTTCGCAGCAACCTGGATGGAACTAGAGTCTATAATACTGAGTGACCTCTTGCAGAAACAAAGATCCGAGTATCACACATTCTCACTTATATAATGGACCTTGAACCTCCAATGTAATACTATAAGAAAATGACTGACAGTAGTGGGAAACTATGGGGGGGAAGGAGATGGAATTAATGGTAGCAAATATGTCTGGGATTTGGGAAACACCTCTTATCAACAGGGTGCCTGAATGAAATGTATTTGTATACCTAGCCCTTAACTGTACCCCACAACATCATAATAAATAATATTGATTAAAAAAAAAAAAGGTCTGACAGTGGTGGGAAACTATGGGGGGGAGGGGAAGGGAGGCGGGATTAACGGTATTCAATATCTGTCTGGGGACGGGGAGACACCCCTTATCAACAAGGGTTCCTGAACAAAGCATATTTGTATACCTAACCCTTAACTGTACCCCACAATATCAAAATAAAAAATATTGATATAAAAATTTTTTTTTTAATATCACCAAATTGTACTCTAAAGTAGAATTCTGCAAAACACAGCCCAGGGACCAAAATCAGTCCACCATCTACTTTTGTCAGTAAAGTTTTAGTGGAATGCAACCATATCTATTCATTTATGCATTGTCTATTATTTTTCCTCATATTACAATGGCAGAATTGAGTACTTGTGACGGAGTCCATGTGGCCTACAAAAACCTAAAATATTTACTATTTTGTCTTTTACTTAAAGTTTGCTGTTTAGTCCCTAATATAGAGCTGCAGTGTCCAATACAGTTGTCATTAGCTACATATGACTATTCTAATTTAAATTGGGCAACATCGTGAGACCTCATCTCTACAAGAAATAAAAAAAATTACCTGAGTGGGGTAGAGTGCACTTGTAGTTCCAGCTACTTGGAAGGCTGAGGCAGAGGGATTGCCAGAGTCCAGCAGGTTGACACTGGGGTTGCCATGAGTGTGCCACTGCACTCCCTCCTGGGTGACAGAGTGAGACGCCAACTCAAAATAATAATAATAATAATAATGATTCAGTTTCTTAGTCACATTAGCCATATTTCAAGTGTCCAATAAGCACATGTGGCTAGTGGCTAATCAGGAAAATTATAGAATATTTCCTTCATTGCAGAAAACTCAATTGGACAGCCCATGAGCCTTGCTACTCAAAGCGTGGTCTATGTCCCAGTAGCATGGTCCTTACTGGCAAACTTGTTAGAGATGCAGAATGTGGGCACCCTACATTCTACATTGTGAATCTACAGATCAACCAGATCCCCAGGTGATTCATATGCACATGGATGCTTGAGAAGGCAGCTCTAGGGGACTATGGAAGAGAGTACATAGATGGGAGACAAATTATTAGTAATGAAAGAACCATCACCTAGGGAAATAAAACACAGAAAACTCTCCCACGGCAGAGTCTGTTAGATGACACAGGATCCTTCCCTGGGCACATCCTGGCAAAGTCCCTTACATTTTGTGTTGTTGTTATTATTATGGTTATTGTTAAAGCTCCTGGTGATGTCATAGCCTGAGGACACCTACATAAAAAGAAAGTCTGGGAAACTCTGAGCCTGAGAAAGAGATGCCAGTCCAAGCTTCACTGTGCTGGTAAACTGCATACACAGGGACTGAAGGCAGACTAGAGAGCTTTATCTTGGTGGTGCAGTGAGTGGCTTCAACCTCAGGCTCACATTCCCTTCTCTTACTCCAATCCCTTGTAAATCAATCCAGTCTGTATGCTCCCTGGTTTTGTTTTGTGCTTATTTGTTTGTTTTTGTTGTTGTTTTATTCTGGGTTCAAAACATTAGAAGACAAGGGAGGCAATGAGAGAAGTCTTCATAGAATTCTATTCTGAAAGGGGAACTTACCCAGGCTTCTTTGTTCCAGAGACAAAGACTAATGCATAGGAGTTAGAGGAAAGCTGATGGTGGTCCACTACAAAGGAAGAGGACCTTCCTGCCACAGCTGAAGTTTGGGGGACTGTGAACTCTACAAGTGTGCTAGTGGGATGCTCCTTTAAAGCAGTGATTTTTCAACCAAGTGGACAAGCCGAAATCATCTGGGAAAGGATTAAGGGTGGATGAAGGAGCAGTTGTTTAATCTGAATAAGAAAATTATAAAGTAAGCATCACCTAGGTATTCAGAAATTTCAAGTCACAATTAAGGCAGTGTAATATTTTGTGTTTATTAAAATATGATATGCATTAAAATAATGTTGAAAGTCTTTTAGTTAGAGGTGGAAATAGCTTCACAGGGTCGTGTTTGTGACCTTGGTGAATTTACACTGCTCTAGGGTCTAACACTTAGCATTAATTTGATTATTATTTGGAAATAATCTGAAATCTGAATGAGTCACATATAAGGACACAGGTGAATCTGCTCACTGCTAAAAAGTGCACTCGGTGATGCAAGCTCACAAGAATGATGTATAAAACCCAAATGCTAATTTATGAATGCACAATGAAAAACACATAACAGGAATCCAAAAGTTGGCATAACCAATTCATTCACTCCCTTTCTCCCTGTACCTATTTGTATATGGCAGCTCAAAGTAAAATGTGAGTGCCAATTTGTTAGAATCCAGGGAGACTAATTACTGTCACCCAGGCCCATGTCATTTCAAAGATAACACATTCTTTCTCTCCTTAGGCAAACACATATTTGAATCCAAACCATAATCAAATTATGACTTTGTGATGTTTTATGGATTCTGCTAAAGATCGTCTTTTATATTGTATCAGCACTAGGGAATACTTGCCAAAGAAATATTTATACTTGCTTCTGTGATTCCTTTAATTTATTTACTTATCCATTCATTTTTTTTTTTAGATTGGGAAATAAAGTTTATTTAGAAAGTAAATTAGGGAGAGAGAGAAAGAGAGAGAGGAGATTCACCTCCCCAAAGTAGGGTAGGGGGCCAAAGCCAAGAAAACACAGTGGCCATAGTTCAAAGGACACATCACCTGGCTTAACAAAACAATGGCCTCACCCATTCTTTTGCTAATTCATTCACTATACATGTGTCTACCATGTATTTACCATACTCTAGACTCTCTCTAATAGTCTAGTAGGCATTGGAGACACAGCAATGAACAAAACAGGCATAAAAAAACTATTCTCATAACACCTATTCTAGATAAGAATAACATAAAAGGAAATAAGGCAGAAATGGGAATTAGAGATTAGAGGATGAGGAGTGAAATTTTAAATGAGCTGATTAGGAAAGGGCTCAAAAACATGCTTTTCCTCAAAGCTTCCTTGGTTAACCATATCTTTATTCCTTCTTCTGAAAGACACATTATTTCTTTAGAAGCATTCTGTGATGTAAGTACAGTATTGAATCGTATAAGATACACGATGGAATATTATGCAACCATAAAGAAGGACAAAATTATGAACTTTGCAGCAACTTGGATGGACTTAGAGTCTATAATACTCAGTGATCTATGACAGAAACAAGTAACTGAGTACCACATGTTCTCACTCATAAGTGGACCCTGAACAATTATCATACTATAAGAAAGGGATTGGTAGTAGTGGGAAACTGTAGAGGGTGGGGGGGTGGCACTCTTCATCAATACGGGTACCTGATCTCAAACCAGGTGAAGTAGGGACCAAAGTGAGGCCCAAGCATTACCTGTACAACGACCATTTGAATACTTAACCCTAAATTTTACTCCACATATTTAAAATAAAAATAATTAAAAATAAAGATGCACTGTCTCTTTAAGGCAATCTTGTCAATCCTGAAAGCTAGTGAGAATCACTTGGGGAGCTTTTAATAAAACATCTAGGCCCCACCCAGATCCAATTAAATAAAAATCTCTGGTGGTGGGCTTGAGGCATGAGTATTTTTTAAAAGCTCCCCAGGTGATTCTAATGTGCAGTCAGGGTTGAGAATCACCTTCATCACTTTAAGGTGACTTTGCTTTATTCAGTATCTTTTGAGCTTGGAGTTTAATTCTTCAAAGGCAATCTTATTTCCTATTTTGAGGGCACCATACCTTGGTCCCCGAAGTTCTTCTGTAGGAAAATATCGCATATTCTCTTTAAACTGCTACATATGGGGAAAAATGTTTAATGGGTATGATTCAATACAACTTATCAATTTCTAAAACAGGATCAGAAAATAAATATATAACAATCCTATTTTAAAACAAATTTAAAAATTGTAAAAATGAAAAATCCCTCCAAGATCAGAATTTCTCCTTTCTGGCAGATTTTTTTCTTACCAATAATAAAGCTCCCACTCTTGTTCAGCGGGCTTCTCCGTATTAAAGGTTGCACCTCTTTCCCCCTTGGAGAATAAAAGACTGAGTTAGTAATCTCACTGCAGTCACATTTAGCTATTGATTTGTTTCAGCTCCAAGACAGGTGCTGCACTGAGAATTACAGCATTTGGTTGCTGGCTACCGAGGAGATTTCCACATATCTCCTATCAGGGAGGCTGTTTACAGGAAATTCAAAGTTGTATTGTGCACCACTGGTAGCTAATTGGGTAATTAATACGGCATAGACCATATCTGTATAATAGAAGTGCAGTACAAGAGGACAGTGTAACCCAGAGCTCAGAAGCAGACGTTGTTAGCTATCCATACAAAAGCAATGGGAGCTGGGGTTGTGGAAATGGCTCAGTAGCTTGTCACATTACCTGGCCCATCTGAAAGTTGCCAGCTAGGGTACCTAATAGGAGACTCCAAATCTGATTTACCCCAAAGATAACACCTGTCAAGATTTTCTCATGAGAAAGTTGAAATTTGGTACTTGTCTCACTTTCTCTTGCGATATACATGTGTTCATAGTAGAGAAAAGCCTCTTCTTCAGGGGTACAACGCAAAGCCATGGCCTACAAGAATTTCACTGAGAATATTAATCCCCTCCTTAGGCAGGTACAAAAAAAACAGCAGAAAGGAGAGAAGGAGAGCTTCAAGTACAACCAACATACTGTCAGACTCTTCTTGCCTAGGGCTTATTTCTTTCCACTCATCTGTTCCTTCGCTTGAAAGGAGCTTTTTCTCCAAAATGCAGAGAAAAATAAGAACTGCTTTAGCTCCAGGATGCATGTTATGAAAGTACCTTCTTCTCTGTGTCCTAGTGAAGGAGGTGCTCCTGCCAAAATGGGAAAGCTACCCTTTGAGATTCTTGCAGCATATCCCCATGCTATTCTTGGCCCTGGAGTCATTAGAAAAGAAGGTAGAAGAAAACTGTCTCATGTACTCACAATGTGCCAGACATTTAATCTACATTGATGTGATCTGTGGGGGGTTGAGAAGAGTTCCCCCAACATTCATATCTACTCAGATATGAGCTTATTTGAGAATAGGGTCTTTGCAGCTGTGATTAGTTTTAAGGATGTTGAGATGGTATGTTACTGGATTCAGGATGTCCTTATAAAAAGAGGAGAAACCATGCAGTGACACAGAGAGAAAGGCCATGTGAAGACAGGAAAGTTATGCGTCCACAGCTAAGGAACACTTGGGACTACCAGATGCGTGGAGAGGCAAGGAAGAATTCTCCCCTAGAGCCTTGGGAGAGCACGGCCCTGCTGACAATTGATTTCAGGCTTCTGACCTTCAAACTGTGAGAGAATAAATTTCTGTTCTTTTAAGCCACCAAGTTTATGGCAATTTGCTAGGGCAGCCCTAGGAAATTAATGCATCATGCAATCCAGAAGAAACTTATGAGGAAAGCATACTTATCCTTACTTTTCAGGCAAGGAAACTAAAGCCACTCAGCAATGGAAACAGAATTTTAAATCATCCTGGTCTAGCCCCAAGGTTTGTTCCCTTTCCTGTAATCTGCACTGCTTGTCTAATAAGAGAAAATCCTAGTCAATTGTCTTCGGTGCTCTTATTAAAATGTAGCCACTGAGCCCTTAGATCTGGAAGGTAACTGAGATTCTACCATTCAAACATGCTCCCAGGTGACTCCTAGGCTGCTGGTGCATAGACTGCACTTTAGGTAGCAAGGACCTAAATCAGTGGCCAGAAAAGTGTTTCTGCAAAGGGCCATGTAGTAAATAGTTCATACTTTGAGGATCATCTGATCTCTGTCGGTATGTAAGCAGTTAATCTACCGCTAGCTAGAAACAAATAAGTGAGCTCGACTGTGTTTCAATGAAACTATTTAATAGACATTAAAATTTGAATTTCATTTTATTTTTATATGCCAAAGAATATTATTCTTTTTGATTTTTTAAAATCATTAAATATTGTAAAAAAAAACATTTTTAGCTCACAGGCTGTACAGAAACAGGTGGCAAGCTGGATTTGGCCTGCAGGACATAATTAGCTGACTCCCTGGTCTAAATTATTAAGATCTGATTGTTTATTGCGTCGTATGCCAAAAAAAAAAAAAAAAAAGATTTTTTAAAGGCAGCATACTTGAGAAACATCCAGATAGGATAGAAGACATTGAGAAACATCCAGATAGGATAGAAGACATTGACTGGGATTTGGGAGATCTAGCCTTCAAATTCTACCCTTGCTCCTAATTAGCAAATGCCTCCTTTTTACATTTCCTCACTGGAATTGATCCTAAAAACTGCCCTCCTTGCCTTTGTGGGTTATTTGCAGGTTAAATGATGAAAGACATTACTCAGCTCTCCTTCCTTCTCTTTCCTCCTGCTGCCCTCTTTCTTTACTTTGGCATATGAATTAACTCCCTCTAGGTAAATTAGTTGAGATGAGAATATTAATTTAAGTGGATGTGTGTTGACATCAATCTTAGAATTAAAGGTGCCAGTGGGTTATGAAAGCCTGTACATCACAAAACTAAGAACATTGAACATATATACACATACTCCCACAACAAACAAATCCAATGTCAAATAGGCATCTGAGAGGGTGGCTAGATAGCAGAGGAAGGAGAAGAGGTTATGAGGCCTGGGAGGCAGAAGCATGCAAAGGCAGTAGAGAATTCCAGGAAAATAAGCCAGAAAACAAGGATTGAGACTGAGGATTTAATCCCTTTGTCAATCAGCACTTGGATTTGTGTCATTGCGGACATGATACTGTGCATACAACATATATACAATATAGTCTAAAGTGACCAGAACACTTTTGACCCATATTAAGTGCTCATAGATAACCTATAATTCAGAAATTTACCATTTAATTTGCTAGTTTGAAGTCAACAAGTCAAGGCAACAGGGTCAAAGAAAACCAACTTACCCTCAAGTTTTCATTCTTAAGAGAAATTTGACCCTAAAGACAATGTTGAGTTACCATTTTTATCACATGCTTTCCATTCAGTTTGGCGAGTGTTCGATACCTACATCAGCTGCCGCACAAGACCTCACTCTTAGCAATGAGTTCAAGAGAGAAGGACATGGCCTTATCCCCAAGGAGCTTACAGTCTAGAATGAGAGACAGGCATGCCAATAAATACCTACAATATAATAAAGAACATGAACAATGAAGAGAAATATGCAAGGTCCAGCAGCAAAAGTGGGAAAGAAGTGATTTATTCTGACTGGAGTCAAGAGAGCAGAAGTAATAGCATGCAAACTGGATAGAGAACACCTAAGTAGAGTTTTAAATCAGGAGAATAGCTAATACACATAGAGTACTTATTATGTGTTAAGAATTAGGTTACATTAACCCTCACAACAATTTATTTTCACTCTTTCCCTGGAAGATGGGATTGGGAGACACTTGTCATTTTCTGACAGTGGCTTGGACTGGAGACATATAAGTACAAGAAATATGAAACAGCCATATCAGGCCATGTGCACACTGGAGCCCTCAAGACTGGCCTACAGAGAATAGCAGAGACAAATAAAAAATGAGAATGAATGCAGTACCATGCTAACAGAAGCAAAGATAAAAAGGGTGAGCAAGCAAAAGAGAAAGACCTGCTTGAATGGGTATTGACATGCTTTTTTTCCCAAGTTTTCATGGTCTTGGTTTAAGCAGCCCATGGAATAAACTCATAGTTGGTCATGAAGAGAAATTTATTGGCTCAGTTTTTGTGTATTCCCAGTCCCAACCCTCCAGGTCATAGTTTATTGGACCAAAATTGGTCATGTGACCCACTTCAGAGAAGCAACCTTCAGCCCTGTGGATGCTAAGGCAGTGAAAGCCAGTCTGAAAAGTGAGTCAAAAATGAGTCGGAATCCTAGAAAGAAGCCATATTGAAGTGACAGTAATTAATTGAAGCATGATTGATGAGGATTTTCCAGCCCATACTTTCTGTTTCTTGTGATGTTCAACTGTCCTATCCCCTTGAGCTTTACAAGAAACCTCTTGTCAATAAAGTTCCTGTTTTTTGGCCTGTGGTATATTAAGCAGAAGTTTCAGTTGTTTGCAACCAAAATAATCTTATTTGGGACATAAAAGAAGAATCTGGGCAACTATTTTTCAGGAGGGTAACTTTTCAGTGTGCCAGCATGTCCCTGAGTGAATCTTTTGTTTCATTCATAATAGTACATTCTGACTTGGTAAACTTGGTCAGACAATAAGATTATTTCACAAAATATTAAAATATCAAAGAATTAGAATGTGTTTGCATAACGTGATTTAACCTTTCTGTATCTGCACTATATTCTCTATTTTTAAATCCTCTACTGTAAGACTGCTGACTTTAACAGTTAAGAGAGACTGAGGCAGTAAGACACAGTTATGTATTAAAGATTCCTTTGTGCATAAAATTCAACTGAACAGGACAGATTCCACCAGTTAGAAGATACCTTTTCTCATGTTGCTTGACCATAAAAAAAGACCAAGTTGCCACTTGGTAAAAGCTTCCCCAGATATTAGAGAGACTTCACATGTGGTCAGTATTTCCAATAGGCTTTCACTGTGTCCTATGCATATTATGTACAATGGAGAGAGAAGTTTTTGAGATTTGATCTAAAACTCATATTCAGACATGTAAAAGTATATCCAGGAGGCCTTTTATTGTTCCTCATTCTGTTTACCTTGTGGAGCAATTTTGAGAATCAGATGACTTAGAAATGAAAGTCTTTGTAATTTCAACACCATATAAATATGAGGAATTAGTAAAAAGGGAAGAGTTGACAACAGTACTCAGATGGTTGACTTTTGTGTAACCTCATATAGCCTGTAGGACAATCTTGGGTATTCAGTATTCTTTTTCACCCCTCATTTCATAGATTGTGGCTCTTAAATTAAATCAACATCACAGACAGAAAAGCAGATTTTCCATACTAAAATTTTATTTTGCATGTCTCAACCTTTAAATTATATTTCAAAGATAACTATGAGAACCCTTTGGGGTAATGATTCAATAATGAATTGTGTATGTTCTCCATGATGAAATAAACTAACAAGGATTCGTGCTACTCTTCTACGTCAAGCAGCCCCTTCCCTTTAATTGCAGTTGTGAGGCCTGACTTAAAATAACCCATTTGGATGTGAGAGTTTGTTCGCCTCTCTATGAGGGCAAAATATGAAACAGGTCTTTTGGGTTCTTAAAGAAGAGGATAAAGGAAGACAGTACCACACACTCAACATATGCACCTACAGAGAGTCTCACATCCACAAACATTCCCATCATACCTGGTTGTGCTCAATTGTGTTAACACAAAATGTACCCAGTAGAAGTGTGAGTGAGGACTTAAATCCAGCCATAATGATGCTCTCTAAGCCTGGTACAACGGTGTGAAGTGTTTACTCCTCCAAAAGGGAATATTTTTCTGCCAATCTTCCCAAGGGCACTCATCAAGTCCTGTGCCCCAGGGAATGCATAAACCCAGGAAAGTTGGCCTTTGCTAACTCACAAGAAAGACACCCTATTGACTGGCAGCTACCCTTTTCTTTAAAAGGCACATCTCAAAGTAAGGGCAGTGGGAGACCCAGACTTCATCTTTATGTAGACGACTTATGTACCTAATGCTGACTTGTATTCCACATCTTTAAAATTAAAAATCATAACAATAAAAAAAAGGCACATCTCAATCCCAGGGTAATAGCAATTCCTGTGCAGGGAAAAAAAGCATACCTAAGTAAAGTTCATATCTGTAAGAAGTGCCCAGAGTAAAAGGCTGGTATAAGAGACACAGATTTTGCAAATGTATAATACAAGTTACTTATATTTGTGGCAAGCAAAATCACAGGAAACTTAAGAGCGAAGGCAAAGATAGTTCTTTTCTTCTGGTCACCTCAAAATGGGCCTGGATCAGAGGGAATGGGTCCTCTGAGATACCACCCTGGCTCTCTTGTGTAAAGCTCTGTGAGGCAGCTCTATCCTAACCATATGAGGGAGGACCCCCATAAAATCTGAATTATCTTTTGGAGGGTGGGGCCCTTGTAATACACATTGAATTTGTCCCTCTGAATCAAACAGTCAACCAAAGGTTTTATCTAGAAGTTTTGAAAAGGTTGCATCATGATTTGTGGAAAAAGTGTCCCAAGTTGTGGCACAGAGGTACCTGGTTATTCTACCAGTACAGTGCACCTACTCACACCATGCTGAGTGTTCAGCAGTTTTGTTTTGTCTTAATAAAAAATGACATGACTTTCATGCCCCACTGTCCCTATTTACCCCATCTTGCCCCTAGCAACTTTTTTTGGTTTCCCCAGATGAAAAAATGTTCTAAAAGGGAAATGTTTTGCCTATGGTGGAAGGGGTGAAACAAAAAATAGCAGAAGCTCTAAAAGGCATCAAAATTGATGGGTTCACAAACTGTTTTGAGCAGTGGAAAAAGCATCTTGATAGGTGTGTTGCATCAAACAAAGAATATTTTGACAGTGACTGAAGTTTAAACACGTATGAATGAATATACAATCTTTATACTTAAATTCTGGTTTGGGGAGTTCACCCCTCATATAGCACATCATATGACTCTGGGCCTGACCTTTGATGGGAGTCTTGATTTTGGTGGGGAAAGGCAGAAAAAACCTTGGGGAAGTAGAGGTAGCACTCTAGAGTCAGACTCTGTGGGAGGACTACCCAGAGCCTCTTTTTTCAACATGGCATTGGTCTTTCACAATCATCTCTTATCTAGCCTAATAATAGTTTTAATAGACATATGCTAATGATTGACCTTAAAAATATAGTATAAATAGAACCTATTTGCACTCATTCATATTCTGTTATACTCTACATGAGCAGGAATGTCTAAGTAAGGTGCTAGGTATTGTACATAAGTGCAGTAGGTCCATAAGGTTGTGGTACTTAGGTGATGGGCAGAAAGGTTTAACATAGCAGGTCTTCTATCCTTAGAAAGGCCTGCAGAGTGGGTCGTTGACTGGAGTTTGGCAAATTGGATTTTGAGAGAGCTCTCACCATTTTCGAACTGAAAAGAGTGTATCACTATGCCTAAACGGTTTGTTCAAACAAAAGAACACCCGCTTTCCTTCTGGAAGTTTAACATTCTAGTTGGTGCTCAGCAGAGATTCATTATATGACCAGACCAAATAGAAACCTTGAACACTGAGTCACTAATGAGCTTCCCTGGTAGATAATAGTTCACATGTGTTGTCACAATTCCATTTTGGAGGAATTAAATGCATTCTCTGTGACTCTCCTGGGAGAGGACTCTTTTTTTATTAAATTTTATTTTATTATAGAGATGTGGGGTACAAGTAAGGATTAACTACACAAGCAGACTGCACGCAGATGAAGTTTGGACTTCCAACTGGCCCTCACTCTTCCTGGTATAGGACCAGGCACCTTTTGTGTTGTCACATGCTCCCCACCATCCTCCCTCTCTCCCGCCCCTAGCAGTATCCTGCAGCTGCCCATCCCACCCTTATGCTAATGTGACTAGTGCTCAGGGCTCATTTATGAGTGAGAACATGCAATATTCAGTTCTTTATTTCTGTAATAGATCACTTAGTATGATGGTCTCCAACTCCCTGGGAGAGGACTCTTGAACATTGTTCTGGGTTTCCTCCAGACTTTGTCCTGGTCAGCTTTTCCCTTTGCTGGTTTTTCTTTGTATCTTTTTGCTCTAATAAATCATAGCTATTAGTAAGATTCTATGCTGAGTCCTGAGTTCTTCTAGCAAATCACTGAATCTGGGGGTGGTCTTGGGGACCCTCAACACTGTTGAACACAAAGTGTCACAGAAATAACAGAAGGGAACAAACACAAAAGGTGAGATCTGCTGACCTCAACAACCAACTGCTTAAAGAAAAAGAACTTCAAATCACTGAATACATGTTAATTTCTATTTTGTTTTTTCCTCAAAAGTTTTGAGGCAACTAACAACAAGAATATGCACAATAATACAGTATGATCTCATTTTATAAAAATATACATATGGGCGTAGGGAAAAAAACTGGAAAGAATACAACAAAACATTAACAGTTGTTTTCTCCAGATGAAGTGAGATAATTCTAATGCTTAATTTTTTTTTCTTGTGCTACCCGTATTTTCCACACTTTCTACAATGAACACATATTGCTTTTATAATGAGACTAAAAAAGGATTACATAAAAATGGAATTTTAAAATGTAATTAAGGATTTAAAAAACAGGCAAAATACACAAATGTTCAGGAAGCCGTGACTAAGAGAAAAACATTGAAAACAGATATACAGACTGTAAAGATCTCTACAACTGTTAACATTTCTGCCACAGATTTGACTCATAGTTCCCTGACAATGAAGAGAAAATAGATACACAGTTGACAGTCATCAAGAAGGCATAGTATTTCTATCACGGTATGAAAAATTATCACAAACTTAGTCACTTAAAAAACACCCATTTCTTAGTTCACAGTTCTGTAGGTCAGAAGTCCAGCAACGAGGACTGGATTTTCTTCTGGAGTTTCTGGGGAATAATCTGCTCTCCGTTTCATTCTCCTTGTCAGTATTTAGTTTTTTGCTAAATTGAACTGAGGTCTCAATTTCCTTGCTACATGATCGCCTGTATCTTCTGGTAGGCAATGGCATATGAAATCTTCCTTGTGGTTCAAATCCCTGACTTCCTCGTCTATGACCTTAGATTTAAAGGGCTTATGTGATTATGTCAGGACCACTCAGTTAATCACCCTTTCTTATAATCTACTGTATCATATACTATAATCAAATCATGAGAATAACGTTGTTCATAGTCACAGTTCCTGGAACTGCACAGGAAGTATACGCAACCTTGTGGGGAATATTGGATGACCATCTTAGAATTCTGCCTACCACACATAGAATGTGTAATTTTATGTTTGGAATAAAGAAATTTAATCACTGCTATACTTTTAACATTTAACCCCCTCCAAACTTTTGTTGAAATTTTATCTCCAATGTTGGAGATGTAATTTTATATGTTGGAAAAAAACAAATTTAACCACTGCTATACTTTTGATATTTGACCCCTCCAAACCTCATGCTGAGATTTTATCTGCAATGTTGGAGGTGGGACCTATTGGTAAGTGTTTGGGTCATGGTGATGGTCCCTCATAAATGGCTTGGTACCGTTCTCACAGTAGTGAGTAAGTTCTCACTCTATTAGTTTTCATGAGAGGTGGCTATTAAAAGAAACTGGTGCCTTCCCCTGCCTTTTTCTCCCTCTCTCACTATGTGATCTCTGCATACACAGGCTCCCTTTCCCCTCCCACCATGAGTGGAAGCAGCTTGAAGCCCTCACCAGAACCAGATGCTGGCTCCATGAATCTTGCACAGCCTGTACAACTGTGAATCAAATACACTTCTTTTCATTGTAAAGTACCCAGCCTCAGGTGTTCCTTTGTAGCTGCACTAAATGACTGAAATAACCACTTTGCTTACATAGATATTGTCCATTGCCCAGTTCTGTGCCCAGAAATAGCACTAGGGAACCACAGACAGTTCCCTGTGTGAAAACCTGTGACTCTTGAATGCCCCCTTTAATGCTAATGTTCATCTTTAGAGGAAATCTGCTGAAAACAAGCTGCAGAGAAGGGAGTAATTGGCTGGAGATGGTGGGAGGACAGGTACTTTGGGTGGAGTGGAAGACAATTGACGTCGAAGGCAACCACAGGTTGGGGAATGAGTATCTAAAACCAGAATTCTTAACTGAACTCTGCCTCCATCTAGTTTTGTAGACTTTTTCAAGTCCTCTCTTTCCTCTTCTAGACCTCGGTTTCCCCAATCTTTCTCTCTCTCTCTCTCGATAAAAGGAACAGTTTGAATGATTCGGATTCTGTCATGTCTCAATACCTCACCTTTCTTCTTGGACTGCTAATGTCCATCGTGCTTTGCTTGGCAAAGTAGTATGGTTCAGGGACCGGCAGCATCAGCATCACCTAAAGCCTGTCAGATACACAGTTTTAGATTCCAATCTAGACCCACTAAATCAGAATCCGCTTTTCAACCAGACTGCTGCATGAGTCACATGCTCATGAAAACTGAGAACTGCTGCTTCAGAATCTTACTTCTCCCCTAGAGGACCCTGCTGCACAGACTCACTATAGTCCTGAGGGCCTGGGACCTGCAGCCCTGTAGTCTTCCCTATCTCTCACCTCCACCTTCTCAAAAATGAAAACAACTGCTAACTGAAAATAGGCTGGGGTTTTGGCTATCGGCTAAGCTCACTTTAAGAATCTACTGTCAAGGTTATCCTAAAGTTCATATGGAACTATTAAGAGACCAAGAAGAACCAAGTATAGAAGAACAAAGTTGGGGGACTCATGTTTTCCAAAGTATGAGTAAGCTCAAACCTTACTACAAATTAGGTACAGTGGCATGCAGCTGCAGTCCTAGCTACCAGAGGTAGGAAAATTGCTTGAGCCCAAGCATTTGAGGCTGTAGTGCACTGTAATTGTGCCTATGAATAGCCACTGCACTCCAGTCTGGGCAACATAGTGAGATCCAGTCTCTTTAAAAATAAAAAAAAATTAAAAAGAAAAAGAAACTTACTGCGAAAAGCAAAGTTGGATAGAGGACTCCCCAAGTGAGTCCAAAACTTATTACAAAGCTACAGTAATCAAGAGAGTGCAGTACTAGCATAAGGTCAAAAATATAGACCAATGAATAGAATTGGGAGTATAGAAATTAATCCAATTAATCTGTGTGTGATTAATTTTTGACACAAGTACCATGACCATCCAATAGTAAAAAATAGTCTTTTTAAGAAGTGGCACTGGAACAATTGGATATCCAGATGCAAAAGAACGAATTTGGACCCCCACCTTACATGTAATCAAAAATTAATTTAAAAAATGAATCAAAGACCTAAATGTAAGAGCTAAAGCTATTTTTTAAAGTCTTAAAAGTAAACATAAGGGTAAATTCGCAAGACCTTGAGTTTGGCAATAGTTTCTTAAATATGAAACCAAAATCACAGGCAACAAAATAAAAACTAGGTTAATTAGACTTAATTAAAATGAAAAACTTTTAAACTGCATGTAGTGGCTCATTCCTATAGTGCTGGGTACTCAGAAAGCTAAGATGGGAGAATAAATTGAGTCCTGCAGTTTGAGGCCAGCCTAGGTAACACAGCAAGACCTTGTTTCTATAAACAAATGAATAAAAATAAAGAAAACGTTTATGCATTAAAGGCATGATCAAGACAGTGAAAAAACCCCACAAAATGAGATAAATATTTGCAAATCATATATTTGATAGCTACTTAATAACAAGAATACATAAAGAACACATATAACTCAGTAACAAAAGACAAAATATCAAGTTAAAACATGTGCAAAGGAACTGAATACAGTCACTATCCCAAGGAAGCTATACAAATAGCCAATATGTCGATGAAAAGTTTCTAAGCATTATTAGTTATTAAGGAGACACAAATCAAAATCACAATGAGATGCCAGCTCACATTCACTATGATAGTTTTTAATAAAATGAAAAATAACAAGTGTTGGTAAGGATGTAGAGAAACTGGAAAAATGTGCTACAGGTGAAATGTAAAATAGTGCAGCCTCTGTTAAAGCAAAACAAAACAAAACAATTTGGCAGTTCCTCAAAATGTTAAATATAGAATTACCATATGACCTAGAAATTTAACTCCTAGGTATATTCTCAAGATAAGTGATGACATTTTCACACAAAACATGTTCACAAATGTTTATATCAGTATTGTTCATGATAGCAAAAGTAGAAACACTACAATTGTCCATCAATGAGTGAATGGGTAAAGAAAAAGTGGTATATCCGTATAATGGCATATTATTCAGCTATAAAAATAAATGAAACAATGGTACATGCTGTAACGTAGATGAACCGTGGAAACACGGTAAGTGAAATAAACCAGACACAAAAGGCCACATGTTGTATGATGCCATTTATCTGAAATATCCAGACTAGGTAATTCCAGACAGAAAGCAGATGAATGGATTAGGTAATTCCATACAGACAGAAAGCAGAGTAAGGGCAAATTAAAATTGGGATGGTCCGTTGTTAAGTATAATTTTTTTTCATGAGAGGAGTAGAAAAGTTTTAGATAATGAGATGGTTATACAACTTAGTGAATTAACTGAAAACCACTGAAATGTACACCTTAAAATGGTGAGGTTAATGTTTTGTGAATTATACCTTAGTAATAATGGAAAGGTGTGTTTTTTAAAAAGAAGCCACAGAGCTCACTTCTGGATTCTGATCCTCTGACCTCAGGCATCAGAGGGCAATCTAGAATCTTCCCTCACTACCCACTGAGGGAGAAGGCAGAAGGAATGAAGTATTTAATTAGTTTAAGAGAAATGAAATTAAATCACAACATGAAATGAAGTGATGAAATGCCTCCCCACTCAGAGGGAATACATCAACTGTAAAAATGAAACTCATTTCTTCTCGGGATAGGAGGCAATTTTGCTTCTCTCAATTACTGTGTCAGCTGGTCCCTTCCTAAGGAAAGAAATTCAATCATCTAGTTGTTTGGTCTCCAAGTCAGTTGACAGAAATTTTTTCTCTTCCTACTGAATGGACTGTTTTCAAACTTCTGTTGGTGATTAATTATTTCGCTGCCATCTGCAAAAAGCCTAAAAGCTGGTGGGGTAAATAAAATGTACTCTGGGACACCCTTATCAGACATTCTGCCAAATAAACTATAATGGCAGAAGGAAGGATTTTCTTTTCCTTTCTCACAAGTATGGTCTCAGATGTTTTGAAAAGCATTTTGTGATGTCTCAAATCAGGATGAGGGTTTTTCTTTCATATTCAGCCCTCTGTATAAGTTAGTCTCTATTCCTGAAATATTTATATTTCTTTTTGCCTAGATAGGTGTTTCTCATATATATGTCTTAGCTTAACTCTACTTTCTCTAGACAGTTCCCCTTAATATCTAGAACAGGAGAGGAACCTACCTGAAATTGCAATGATTTGAATGTTTGTCTCCTCCAAAACTCGTGTTGGAATTTAATTACCATTGTAACAGTATTAAGAGGTGAAATTTTTGAGAAATGATTAGGCCCTGTGGCATCTGACATCATGGGTAGAATTAATTCCATTATAAAACTGCAAGTAGTCCTAATTTGCGCTCTCTAGCTCTCTCTCGCGCACGCTTTCTCTCTCTCTCTTTCCCACTTCCTTTCCTCCATGTGAAGCCTTTCACCATGTGATGATATAACAAAAAAGCCTACATGCTGGTGTCTTAATCTTTGACTCCCCAGTTTCTACAAGTATGAGGAAATACATGTTGCTCTTTATAAATTACTCAGTCTTAGGTATTCTGTTATGCAGCACAAAATGGATTAAGACAGGGCTGTCTGATTTTGTAGCCTGCCTCAAACAAGATAAGGACTCTGTGTTAGATATCTGTTTTTGCATAACAAATTAGCACACACTTAATGTCTTTAAAAAAACACATTTTTATTACTTCATGGTTTCCATGAGTCAGTAGGCTAAGCATAGCTAAACTGGATCCTCTGCTCAGGGTTTCCTAAAGTTGCAATCATGTGTGTCAGCTGAGCTGTGTGCTAATCTTGAGCTTGGGGTCCTTTCCCAAGCTCATTTAGGACGTTGGCAAAGTTCAGTTCCTTGCTGCTGTGAGACTGAAATCCTCAGAGTGTTGTTGCTTCCCCTTTTCATAGGCAGTTTACAACATGGCTGTTTATTTTTTCAAGTCCAGCAACATAGTATCTCCACTGCTTTGAGACTCTGACTTTAGGGAAGACCTGGGCCCTCTTTTAAATGGTTCACCCGTTTAGACCAGGCCCACTCAGCATACTATTCCTTTTGATTAACTCATAGCTGAATGATTAGAAACCGTACTTACATCTGAAAAATCTTTTAACTTTTGTCATATAATGTAAGATAATCATAGGAGCGATATCACATCCTATTCACAGGCCTACTCATACTCAAGGGGAGAGGATTATACAGAGTATATACACCAGGATAGAAAATTCAGACTATCTTAGAATTCTGTGTATTGATTTTACTTTGAGGAACATATTTTTCTCCTTAGTCTGTGAGCTTTGAGTAAGGCAGATTCCAATCTCCACCATTCCCTGATGGATTTTTATAGGAAAATTCAATAGTTAGCTATTCTTTGTCAGGTACAAGGCAGATTATGTCTTATTACCCTATGAGGAGCTCTGGAGACTACCTGGTACAGGTGAAAGTGCACTTATTTTTGTGTCATATGAGCCTGGGTTAGAGTTTCTTTCTCTACCACTTACTCTCTCTGTGACCTTAGGCAAGTCATTTAATCTCTTTGATCCCCAGTTCCATATGTGCAAAAGTATTGTTATGAATATTAAATATAATGACTAAGAAAGTAAAAAATATTAAGTAACAGAATCACGACCCTTCTTGTGCCTGTAATAATACTAATTTTTTAAACATGTAGTTCTTTTTCTGCATGTAAAGAGATTGGAGGTCAGCATTCCTTCCTAACAAGTAAAATACTGAAGAAGATATGAAAATCAACAAGTCTTCTTAGATCTATAAAAAAGTGGGGTCACCACAAACCACTGCCCCTAAATCACGAACGACAGACAAGCATATACAGAGAATCACAACATACCAGAACAGAACGCTTCATGGGAACCAGTACTGGAGCAGGAAATTTTGAGCTGTAATCACCAAATTTTGAAGGTATGCACAGATTTCAGAGTTAAAAACTCCAGGGTACTTAGTCATGGGAGGTGCCCAAGCTTTTGTGAAATTTACCTCCAGGAGCTCAACCGTGTTCTTACACTAAATATCAGAGAAAAAAAGATTCTCATGCTTCCAACAGAGGAAAAAGAAGAAAGGGAAATTTCAAAATATGCCAGAACATTATTCTTATTCACAAGGTCAGTCCTCAGGAAAAACTGGTTAACCAGAGGTTAACCGGTTGAGGTTTTGTTAGAACATAACTGACCTGAGAGAAGGGAAATTTCCAACTCCATTTTACTCTAGCAATCCTATACCACTTAAGGAGGGAGGAAAAAAATCAGAAAAACTTAAGTTCATAGTCCAGAAACACAGGATCTCTAAAAGACTGAGACCTAATCACAGGACTTCATAACACGTCTCCTGCCCCTCACACCTTACCACTACATTACTAAAGGCTTATTTGTGGTCATTCCTTTTACCCAGTGAACCTTATTTAGCTATCAAGAAATTACAAGGCATACTAAAAGACCAAAAAAACCCATATAATTTAAAAAGACAGAGTAAGCATCAGAATCTGACATTGCAGCGATGTTAGAGTTAGCATTTAGGAAATGTAAATAATGATAATTATTATTCTAAGGGCTCTAATAGGTAATATAGACAGTTTGCAAAGAACAGATGGACAATATAAGCAGAAAGATGGAAATCTTAAGAATTAAAGATAAATGTCAGAGATGAAAAACACTGTAACAGAAATGAAGAATGTCTTTGATGGGATTGTGGTTGGCCTGATATAGCCAAAGAAAGAATCTCTGAGCTTAAACATATGTCAAAAGAAACCTCTAAAACTGAAAAGCAAAGAAAACAAAGAATGAAAAAACAACGCAGTACATCCAAGAACCGTGGGACAACTATGATAGGTGTAATATATGCATTCTGGGAATGACAGAAAAGGAAAAAGAAAAAAAAAACAGAAAAAAATATGTGAAGCAATAACAACTGAGAATTTCCTCAAATTAATTTTAGGCACCAAACAACAGATCTCGGAAGCTTAGAGAACTCCATGAAGGATAAATGCAAAAAACAAAACAACAATAACAAAAATCCAACAGCAACAACAAAACATTATACCTAGGCAGCTTAGGCATATCATTTTCAAACTACAAAAAAAAAAAAAAAGATTGTTAAGAAACTAATCCTGGAAGAATTCAGAGGGCAAAAATATCTTACCTATAGAGGAGCAAAGACAAAAAATACATGCAATTTCTTCACAGAAACCATGTAAGCAAGAAGAGAGTGGAATGAACTATGTAAAATGTTAAAAAGGGAAAACAACAACACCAGCCTAGAATTCCATAGCCTGCAAAACAGTCCTTCAGAATTGAAGGAGAAATAAAGACTTTCTCCAACAAACAAAAAATTGAGAGAATTTTTTAAATATTTTATTTTATTTTAAAATTGTGGGGTAGAATTCAGGGTTAGGTATTCAAATATTTGTTGTGCAGGTACCCTTGTTGATGAGGTGTGCCCCCCCCCTCCCCAGGTAGATCACATGCAGAAGATTGAAACAGGACCCCTACCTATCCCCATACACAAAAATTAACTCTAAATGTATCAGAGACCTAAATGTAAAACCTCAAACTATAAGAACCTTAGAAAATGCAGGAGACACTCTTATTGAAATTGGAACTGTCGACCAATTCCTGATCAAAACCCAAAGTGCCCATGCCATAAGAGAGAATTTTTTGCCAACAGACTTGCCTTGCAAGAAACGTTAAAAGAAGTTATTTAGGTTGGATACAGTGGCTCAAGCCTGCAATCCCAGTACTTGGGAGGCATAGGCGAGAGGATTGCCTGAGTCCACAGGTTTGAGACGAGCCTGGGCAACATGGTGAGACCTCATCTCTACAATAAATCATAAAAAAGAAGTTATTTAGAGAGAAAGAAAACAATATAGGCCAGAAACTCGGATTCACATAAAGTAAGGAAGACCATCAAAGAAGGAGGTCATTCCCTTAAGCGAAATAACCGAGAAAGAGAAAGTCAAATACTGCATGTTTTCACTTATAACTGAGGGCCTAATAATGTTATACATGGACATAGAGTGTGGAGTAATAGACACTGGAGACTAGGAAGGATGGGAGGGTGGAAGAAAGTTGAGGGATGAGAAATTACTTAATGAGTTCAATGTGCATTATTCAGGTGATGGTTATACCAAAAGCCCAGACTCTGCCACTACACAGTATATCCATGTAACAAAGCTACATTTGTACTCTAAAAGTTATACCGACAAAAAGGGAAGGAATAAGTGAGGGTAAAATAAAAACTTTTTATTTTTCTCATTCTTCCTTGATCTGACAGATAGCAGTTTGCTCAAAATAATAATAGCAATTACATATTAAATTATGTACACTTATATATATACCTTATGTATACATATGCTTATGCGTGTGTGTGTGTGTGTGTGTGTGTGTGTGTGTATGACTAAAAAAACCTGGATTTATCTTTCGGAGGGTGGACCCCTTATAGTACAGGCTTCCCCTGTTAGTTAAGTGTTTTAAGAACCCATCAGCTTCAGTGTACTAGCTAGCATTATTGTGAGAAGATGCGTTTGACCACAGTGAAATTTTTTTTGGAGATATTTTCAACATGATTGCCCATTGACATACAAGCACATCTGCCCACACTGCACTGAGTGTTCAGTAGTTTTTTGTTTTTTGTTTTTTTTTGAGTTGGAGTCTCACTCTGTCACCCAGACTGGAGTGCAGTGGCCGCTTCCGGCCACCGCAGCCTCGACCTGCTGGGCTCCGGTGATCCTTCCGCCTCAGCCTTCCCAGTAGCCGGAATTACAGGCATGTGCTACCACGCCCGGCTGATTTTTTTGATTTATTGTAGAGATGAGGTCTCGCTGCCCAGGCGGGTCTTGAACCCGCGGGCTCAGGCAATCCACTCACCTCAGCCTCCCAAAGGCGCGGGATTACAGGCTGAGCCACCGAGCCTGGCTTTCAGTAATTTTTTAAAATAAAAAAATGGCGAGACTCCTATGCCCCACCCTCCTTAGTCACCCCTTCTCAACCCAAGTGAGCTTTTTTGGTTTTCCAGGATTAAAAAAAGTCCTCAAGAGGAAACATTTTGCCAATGTGGAAGAGGTGAAACAAAAAGCAGCAGAAGCACTGAAAGGCATCAAAATTTACAAGTTCAAAGACTGCTTTGAGAAGTGGAAAAAGTATCTAGATATGTGTATTGCATCAAACGGAGAGTACTTTGAAGGTGACTGATGTTTAAACATGTAAGAATAAATACACATTTTTAAAAACTAAGTAAATCTTGGGGTTTTTTTGGTTCTCCCCACATATAAGCAAAATGAATAACAGTAGTGATACAAGGGAAAAGAAGAAGGAATTAGTAATTTTTTATTGTAATGTTTTAAAAAATGAGTTTGGATTAGTTGTAAACTCATAAAATGAAATAATATAAAATGCTCAATTAAAACCATAATAGGCAGGGAAAAAAAGAGTGAAGGACAAAAAGTAAGAACAAAGAGTACAGGTAACAAAGAGAAAACAGTAACAAATATGATAGCTATGAATCCAACTACATCAATTATCACTTTGAACATCAGTGGTCTAAATGCACCAACTAAAAGACAGTTTGCCTGAGCAGATCAAAGCACACAGCCCAACTACATATTTTATTTTTTAATCATGAACTCCCTGTAAATATAGAGGCACCTATAGATTATACAGAAAAATATACCATGATAACCCTATTAAAAGAAAGAAGGAATAGCTGAATTAATTTCAGATAGAGCAGACTTCAAAGCAAGGAACGTTGTCAGAGGTAAAGGGAGACATTACATAATAATAATGAGGTTAATTATTTAAGAACACATAACAATCTTTAATGTATATGTGCCTAATAAATACCAACAAAATCCTTGGGGCAAAAACTGTTAGCATCCATGAGGCAAAAACTGCAAGGAGAAATAGATGAATCTACTGTTATAGTTAGATGATGTCAACAGCCTTGTATCAAAAATGGACAGATCTAGAAGGCAGAAAATCAGTAAGAACATAACTGAACACAAGAACACCATTAATCAGATGGATATGATCAACATCTATAGAGTACTTCACCCAACAACAGCAGAATACACTTTCTTCTCAAGTTTACATGGATCATACACCAAGACAGACTACATTCTGGGCCATTAACATAACTTAACATATTTAAAATAATAAAACTTATACAAGGTTTGCTCTTAGTCAACAATGAAATTAAACTAGAAATCAACAACAAAATGATACTTTCAAAATCTCCAAATATGTGGAGATTCAACAGCACACTTCTAAGCAACATGTGAGTCAAAGAAGAAATTTCAAGTGAAATTAAAAAGATATTTTGAACTAAGAAAGGAAAATACAACTTATTAAAATTGTGTGATGCAGTGCAATCAGTGCTTAGAGGGAAATTTATAACATTGGATGCATATATTAAAAAAAGAAAAATCTAAAACTTATCATCTAAGCTTCTACTTTAGAAACTAGAAAGAGAAAAGCAAATTAAATCAAAAGTAACCAGAACATAAATAATAACAATTAGAGAAGAAATCAATGAAATTGAACATGAAAAAACAATAGAGAAAATTAATGAAACCAAAAGCTAGTTCTTTGAAAAGATCAATATGTATAGGCCTCCAGCCATAATAATCACTAAAAAAAGGGGGGGAACAAATTATTAATATCGCAAATGCAAGATTCCATGGGCATCATTTCAGATCTCATGGGCATTAAAATATTAACAAATAAATACCATAAACAACTCTATGCCCACAAATTTGATAACTTGGGTGAAATAAACCAATTCTTTGAAAGACAAAATCTTCCAAAACCCACACAAAAAGAAATAAACAACCTTATCAGGCCTATATCTATTTAAAAATTGAATCAATAATTAATAGTCTTCCAAAAAGAAAGCACCAGGCCCAGATGGGTTGACTGGTAAATTCTACCAAACATTTGAGGAAAAAATTATACCAATTCTCCACAAGCTCTTTCACACGATAGAAATAGAGGAAATACTTTCTAACTAATTCAATGAGATTAGCACTATCCAAAACCAAAGACATTACATAAACAAAAACTATAGGCCAATAATTTTTATGAACATAGATGCAAAAATCTTGAACAGAATATTAGCAAATTGAATCTAATAATGTATAAAGATACTACACACCATGACCAAGTAAAATTTATCTTAGGTATGCAAAGTTGGTCCAATATCAGAAAATCAATTAATGTAAGTCATCACACCAATAAACCAAAGAAGAAAAATCACATGATCGTAGCAACAGATACAAAAAAATAATTGACAAAATCAAAGCCCAATCATAATAAAAATGCTCAGTAAACTAGGAATATATAGGAACTTCCTCAACTTGATAAAGAGCATCTACGACAACCTAGAGCTAACATCATGTTTAACAGACAGAAACTGGAAGCTTTCCTCCTAATATCAGGAACAAGGCTAGGATGTCCCCTCTCACCACTTCTTTTCAATATCTTACTGGAAGTATTAGATAATGCAGTAAGACAAGAAAAGGAAACAAGAACTATACTGATTAGGAAGGAAGAAATATAACTGCCTTTGTTTGCAGATGACATTATCTTCTACATGGAAAATCTGAAAGAATTGACCAAAACAATCATAAAACTAAGGAGCAGTTATAACAAGTTTGCAGGATACAAAGCTAATATACACAAGTCAATCACTTTTCTGAATACCAGCAATGAACAAATGGGATTTGAAATTTAAAGCACAATAACATTAACAGTAGCACCTCAAGAAATTAAATAATGCTAAGTGTGGTAGCACATACCTGTAGTTCCTGCTACTCAAGGGCCTGTGAAAAGAAAGTGCCCTGATGCTAAAATTCAGGGCCACAGTGAGGTATAATCACAACTGTGAATAGCTACCACATTCTGGCCTGGAAGCATATTGAGACACTCTCTGTTAAAAAATAATAATAATAAAATAAAGATAAAAAATTAAAAAAAAAACCTTAGGTATAAATCTATTAAGATATGTACAAGATCTATATGAGGAAAACTACAAAACGCTGATGAAAAGATCAGAGAATAACTAAATAAATGGAGAACTTCATAGAACTGAAGAATTTAATCAATTAAATAAAAAGTAAAATCAAGAGCTTCAAAAACACAGTAGATCAAGCAGAAGAAATAATTTCAGAACTTGAAATCAGGTCTTTTAAAATAACCCAGTCAGACATAAGTTTTAAAAAAGAATAAAAAAGAAAGAACAAAGCCTATATGACACCATGAAATGACCAAATATTTCAATATTTAGTATGCAAAAAGTGAAGAGAAGGCACTCAAAACCTAATGAAGAATGTAATAGCTGAAAGCTTTCCACGTCCAACAAGATATTTAGATACCCAGATACAGAACCTCAGACTTCCTAAAAAATACACAACCCAAAAAAGGTCTCCTCCAAGACACATTATAGTCAAACTTTCAAAAATTAGACACAAAGAGGGAATTCTAAAAACTTCAAGAGAAAAGTATTTAATCACATGTAAGGGAATCTCCATTAGACTAACAGGAGAAACCTTTTAGTCCAGGAGAAGCTCTGATGATATATTCAAAGTACTAAAGAAAAAAATGCTACTAAAGAATAACATTCCTAGTAAAGTTATCCTTCATAAAGGAGAACTAATAAAGTCTTTTTCAAACATGCAATAACCAAAAGGATTCATCACCACCGGATTTGCCCTACAAGAAATGCTGAAGGGATTCCTGCACCTGGAAGCAAAAGTACTATATTTACATTCATGAAAACACATGAAAGTATAAAAACCATTGGTAGAGCACACAAATGAGGATGAGAAAGGACTAAAATACCACCACTACACACAAATGAGGATGAGAAAGGACTAAAATACTACCACTACAAAAAACCAACAATTTGCAATGATAAACAATAAAAGAGGGAAAAAGGAACAAATAATATACAAAATGACTATAAAACAATTAACAAGGCTGGGCTCGGTGGCTCAGTCTGTAATTCCAGAACTTTGGGAGGCCGAGGCAAATGGATTGCCTGAGCCCAAGGGTTTGAGACACACCTGAGGAACTTGGCAAGACCTCGTCTCTACAATAAATCAAAATTAGCTGGACATGGTAGTGCATGCCTGTAGTTCCAGCTACTTGGAAGGTTGAGGCAGAAGGATTGTCTGAGCCTAGGAGGTCGAGGCTGCAGTGACTGGGGGCGTGCTAACTGCACTCCAGTCTGGGCAACAGAATGAGACTCCAACTCAAAAAAATAAAAAAATTAAAAAATGATAGCAATAAGTCCTCACCTATTAATAATACCCTTGAATGTAAACAGATTAAATGTTCCATTTAAAAGATATAGATTGGCTGAATGAATTTAAAAAGAAAATTGCCCTACCATATGTTGCCTACAAGAAATTCACTTCACTTGTAAAGACACAGAGAGTAATGGAATGATAAAAGATATTCCATGTGAATGGAAACCAAAAGCAAGCTGGAGTAGGTATACTTACAGTAGTTAAAACAAAATGTAAGTCAAAAATAGTAAAAAGGAGATCATTATATAATGCTAAATGGATCAATTCAGTAAGATGATATAACAATTCTAAATATATATGCATCCAACACCAGAGCACTCAAATATATAAAGCAAATATTATTCAATTTACAGTGAGATATAAACTCCAATATAATAATAGTTGACAAATGCAATACCCCACTTTTAGCATTAGACAGATCATACAGACAGAAAATCAAAAAAGATACATTGGATTTAAACTGTACTTTAGAACTCACAAATAGAACGCATAGACACCTACAGAACATTTTATCTGACATCTACAGAATTCACAATCTTTTCATCAGGACATGGAACATTCTGTAGGATATATCATATGTTAGGTCACACAGCAAGCTTCAATACATTTCAAAAAGTCAGAATCATATCAACTATCTTCTTGGACCACAATGAAATAAAACTTGATATCTATACCAAGAAGTTTGAAAACTGTACAAATATGTGGAAATTAACAACTTGTTCCTGAACAACCATTTGGTCAGTGAATAAATCAGAAGAACATTTTTTAAAAAATATAGTGCATCAAATAGAAATGTAAATACAGCATACCAACACCTATGGGATACAGAAATAACAATGATAAGAGGGAAGTTTATAGCCATCAACACATACTTCAAAAAGTAGAAATATTTAATTTAATTTAATTTATTTTTTTGAGTTGGAATCTCATTCTGTCACCCAGGCTGGAGTGCAGTGGCACACTCACGGCCACACCAGCATCGAGCTGCTGGGCTCCAGCGATCCTTCTGCCTCAGCCTCCCAAGTAGCCGGAATTACAGGCACGTGTTTTCACCCCCGGCTAATTTTCTAGTTATTGTAGAGAGGAAGTCTCGCCAAGTTGCCCAGGTGTGGTCTTGAACTCTCGGGCCCAGGCAACCCACTCACCTCAGCCTCCCAAAGTGCTGGGATTACAGGCTGAGCCACCGAGTCCAGCCAAAAAGTAGAAATATTTTAAATAAACAATCTAATTATGCATCTTGAGGAACTAAAGAAACAAGAACAAGCCAAACCCAAAATTAGTAGAAGGAAAGGAATAATAACTATCAGAGCAGAACTAAACAAAGTACAGACCAAAAAACACAAAAGATAAAGTAAAATTTAAAAAATTAAACAAAATTGATAAATGGCTAGCTCGACTGACCAGGAGCAAGAGAGAAGACCCAAGTTAAAAAGTCAGAATTAGAAAAGGAAACTGCCAGGGGAGGGAGGGGCACACCTTATCAACAAGGGTACCTGCATAACAAACATTTGTATACCTAACACTGAATTGTACCCCACATCCCTAAAATAAGGGGAAAAAAAGATTTAACAAACTTCCAGAAGAAGGAGATATGACTGATATCACAGAAATACAAAAAGTTATCAGAGACTATTATGAAGAAGTATACACTAACAAACTAGAAAACCTAGGAAGAATGGATAAGTTCCTGGACATATACAACCTACCAAGATTGTATCGAGAAGAAATAGAAAACCTGAACAGATCAGTAATGAGTAAGAAGATTGAATCAGTAGCAAAAAGTCTCCCAACAAAGAAAAGCCTGTGACTGGATGGCTTCATGGTTGAATTCTATAAAATTTATAAAGAATAATTATCACCAATTCTCTTCAAACCATTTCAAAACAAGTGAAGAGAGAATTTTCTCTAACTCATTCTCTGAGACCAGCATTAACCCGATACTAAAGTTAAACAAGTATGCAACAACTACAAAAAACTACAGGTGAATATCTCTGTAGGCACAAAGATCCTCAACAAACACTAGTAAACCAAATCCAACAACACTTCAAAAAGATAATATGCCATGGTTGAGTGAAATTTGTACTAGAAATGCAAGAATGATTTAGCCTTCATAAATCAATAAACATCATACATCACATCAATATAATAAAAGACAAAACCATATGATTATCTCAATAGATTCAGAAAAAGAATTTGATCAAATCCAACATTCCTTCATGAAAAAAACTCTAAAAAATTTAGGTATACATAGAAGGAACATATATTACAAGTCTATAGTAACCAAAACAGCATGGTGTTGATATAGAAACTGACAACAAAATAGAGAATTCAGAAATAAACCCACACATTCACAGTCATATTATTTTCTTAAAAATTTTTTTTACAAGTTATTTTTCAGAAAAGTGCCAGGAACAGATTCTGGTTGAAAGAACATGATGTTCAATAAACTGTTCTGGGAAAACTGAATATCCATGTGCAGAAGAATCAAACTATGTTCATCAACTCAATATCAACTCAAATGGATTAAAGTCTTAATCTCAAGACTTAAAACTATAAAACTACTAGAGAAAAAAAAAAACAGGAGAAATGCTCCAGGATATTGGTGTAGGCAAAGATTTATGGCTAAGAGCTTGAAAGCATAGGAAACAAGAACAAAACTAGACAGATGGGGTTATATTAACCTAAAAAGCTTCTGAACAGCAAAGGAGGGAAGAAACAACCTATTGAACAAAAGAAAATTTTAGCAAGCTATTCCTCTAAAAAGGAACTAATATCCAAAATATGCAAGAAACCCAACAGCTAAACAAATAACCACATTAAAAAGTGGGCAAGAAAAAATCTGAATAGATATTTCTCAAAAGAAGACATACATGTGACCAATAGGTATATGAAAAAATGCTCAACTTCACTAATCAGCAGGAAAATGAAAATTAAAACCACAATGAGAGATCATCGTATCCCAGTTAGAATGGCTGCTATAAAACAGACAAAAATATTAACTGCTGGTGAGGATGTGGAGAAAATAAAACTCATACTCTGTTGGTGGCAATGTAAATTAGCACATCCACTATGGAAAACAGTATGGGAATTTTTTCTCCAAAGTTGTCTTGACTACTTTTGTCTCTTTGCTGTTTCAAAATAGTTATAAAATAAGATGAATTCACAGATTATTATAGGAGGCTTGAAATCTTTATAATATTAAATCCATGTTCATGAAGGAGAAAGCTGAATATCGTAAAGAGGGGTGGCCTGGAGTACTTGAAGCCCTTTAGGACCACCAGCCTCTTCCATTTTCACCAATGGGCCATGCAAAGATGATTGTTTCTATGTGTTCATGATGTGAAAAGTTTACAAAGCAGTGGAATAAACCAGTGGACGAGAACAGAGAACCTAGAATTAGATCTTCATACATGTGGAAACTTTATCATTTTCCAAAGTAGCATTTTCCATCAATCTGTTGGGATGGAAAAAATTATTCAATAAATGGCCCAGTTAGTTGTGTATACGGATAATAGAAATTGGTTTCTTATCTAAAAAAAATATGACAAGTTCTGTTCTGTAAAAAGTACTGTCAAGAGAATGAAAAGAGAAGTCACATACTGGGAGAAAATATTTTCGAAATCACATCTGATAAAGGCTTGTTTTTCAAAATATACAAAGAATTCTTAAAAGTTAACAACAAGAAAACAAACAACCTAATGAAAAAGTAGGCCAAAGACATTAACAAACATCTGAACAAAGATGTTATACACATGACAAATGAGCATATGACAAGATGCTCCATATCATATATCAGCATGGCAATGTAAATTACAGTAACAATGAGATAGCACTACATACCTATTGGGGTGGTTAACATCCAGAGCACTGTCAGCACCAATGCTGAAGAGGGTGTGGAACAACAGCAACTCTCATTCATTGCAGGCAGTAATGCAAATTGGTACAGTCACTTTGGAAGATTGTTTGGCAATTGCTAACAAATGTAATATACTTTTACCATATGATCCAGCAATCACACTCTTTGGTACATACCCAAAGCAGTTGAAATGTTCCTGACTACACAAAAACTTTCACACCGATGTTTATAGCAGCTTTATTCATAATTGCCAAAATTTGGAAGCAAGCAAAATGTCCTTCAGTAGACAAATGGATAAATAAACTGTGGTACATCCAGACTGTAATATTATTCAGAGCTAAAAAGAAATATGTTATCAAGCCATAAAAGCACATGTAGGAAACTTAAATGTGGATTAATAAGTGAATGGAGCCAACCTGAAAAGACTACATATGTATGAGTCCAACTATATGACCTTCTGAAAAAGAGAAACTATGGAGACAGTAAAATCATCAGTGATTGCCAGGGAGTGGGGTGGGATCAACAGGCTGAGTGCAGAGGATTTTTAGGGTAGTGAGACTACTCTGTATGATAGTCTAATGGGGAATATATATCATTGTACATTTGTGTAAACCATACAACACAAGAGTGAACCCGAATACAAGCTATGGACTCTGTGTGATCATGATGTGTCAATGTGGGTTCATCAGTTATTACAAAGAGACCACTCTTGTGGGGGTGTTGATAATGGGAGAAGCTATACCCGAGTGGGGAAAGGGGGCATATGAGATATCTCTGCACCTTCCTGTCCATTTGCTGTGAACTTCAAACGTCTCTAAAAAATAAGGTCTTAAAATTGTAATAAATGCACACATCTTACTAGAGCGTTGGTAGCAAAGATGTTTAGGTGAGATTTTGGTAAAGTGTCACTGTGTACTACGCTACGTATGTTTATCAATGCCTTTCAAAAGATCCGGAAGTTCTGGGAAATATGTCTTAATATATAAAGCTTTAAAGCATAGGAAACCCATTTGCTCTCAAATCCCAGAACATCCAGGTCCCCAGACAATATAAGAAGGCTGTGTTTCCTACTGAATTTGCAAGTCAGTTGCTTTCTGGGTCAGCTCCTTGTACCAAAGACTATGGCACCCTCCATTGTACTAGCGGCGGATCTCAATGATCAGCAATCTGGTATAGGAATCTCCTTTTCAGAAGCAGCTCTTACACACTAGTCTGGGATCAAGGTTTATCTAGTGATTGTGAACTGTACACACACACACACACACACACAAACACACAAACACACACACACACACACCCTAGGGGAACCTGAGCAATCTCTTAACCTCACAGGCAACCTGACCAGCCTCAGAAAGCTTCAGTTCATCACCTGAGCTCTGCCAGACATTGGCAGAACAGAGGACTTTTACTTTTTCCATATAAAGTAACATAATCCCAGAAGTGATATCCCTTCATGTTCACAGGTCCTGACCCCACTCCAGGGACCTGAGTTCCACAGGAATCACAGGTGTCCGGTTCTGAGCCCATTCATTTCCTAAGTGCTAATGACAAGAAAACAAGGCAAAACCAGAGATAAATGAATCACAGAGACTTCTTCACAACTCCCTTCTCTCTCTCTCTCTCTTACACACACACACACACACACACACACACACACACACACAGACACAGACACATACACGACACATTTTAGCTTCAATAATCCTGTGAAATAGATGCTACTATCATCAATTGTATTAACAATACAAGTTCACTGTTATTAATATGGCCACAGCAAATGTATTATTTTGGAATAATGTTTTGGAATAATATTTTCTCTCACAGTGAAAGAGTGAGAGAACACCTTTTCTACTTCTAGTCTTCATTATCTTAGTGAAATATATCACCTGGAAATATGGTTTTATGTGCCCAATGCATGCAAGTTACCATTGCCATTACTTCATCCTCACTTCCATATCCAATGTATTGCCAAATCCTGAATGCTGTACCACTAAAATACACATCCCAAATCCACCCACTTCTCTTCATTTTCACAGCTTCCAGTGTAGCCCAAGACACTGTCACCTTTTGTGCAAATAATTATAATAGTCTCCTAATTGTGCTTTTTACTGGGGCTCCTGCTGGCTGCTTTACAATCCAATTTCCACAGAACAGCCAGTATTATCTAACGTTTAACCATATCATGTCACTCCAGTGCTTAAAATCTTAAACTGTCTCACAGCTAAATCCAAAATCCTTGTTGTGACCAGAAAGTCTCATGATCTGGTTGCTGCTTGAATCTCCAGCCTCAATGTGTTGTGCTCTCTCCTCATTCATCAACCACTCTAGCTACACTGACCTGTTTGTGAACATGCTGTGCTTATTTTCTCCTCAGAGCCTGTGCCCTGGTTGTTCCCTTTCCCTGAAGCATTCGTCCCCTTCATGTTTACACGTACAACTGACTTCTTTATGCAATTCGGATCTTAGCTCGAATGCCACCTGCTCAGTAATAAATGTTCAAGTCACCTGATTTAAATGAGCTCTGACCCTCCAGTCCCTTACTAACAAGTCATCCTGATGACATTCTTCACAGCTGTTTTTATTGTGTTTTTCTGCAATCATTTGCTTATATATTCATAACTTCTTTTTCTGCCAGAATGCAAGCACCATAAAAGCAGGGACCTCTTGACCCTGTTCATTTTTTTTTTTTTTTTGGTCTTTTAACCTAGGTAACGCTTTGGTATATAGCAAGTGTGCAGCAGTCATTTGCTAAACGGGTTATACCCATTTTCAGATGAGGAAGGAAGCCTGAAGAATAGAACTGTCCTTAAGTTACACAGCTAGTAAACATCTTAGAAGCTGAGGACGTCTCAAAACAAAGAATAATAATAACCAGTTCTGCACTACTATGTGCCAGCAGGCACTGTTCTCAATTAATCCTCAAAACAATTCTAAATGATAGACTATTAGTATGGCAGGGGGAGTGTTCACATACAAGGATTGATGTACTGCACATTTCACAGTTAATTGCAATCAGTCAGATCTTTCTCTTCCATCCTGTGGTTCTGCCAGTTTCTTGGACGTCAGAATCTGGAGTCTTTGCATCTGAATTGTCAGCAAGGAAAGATAAAAAGTCAAATAGTATCTGGTGAATTTTTGCCGCCAGGCTGACAGCACACGAGAACTGCACAGCCTGTTCTCAACTTTGACACAAAGTAAAGCTGCGCCTATCAGAAAACACGTGAGGGGAGGGGCTCTGAACGGAAGTGGCTCCTGCTCCTACACATCTCATTGGCCAGGAGTCAGCCACTAGACTCCATCTAAGGTCAAGGGGGTGGGGCTATTTCAGACTTCCGGTGAAGGCGAGAAGACCCGGATAGGACGACCGTTGGTCCGGTGCCGCTGAGACTTGTTTCTCCTGATGAGATCTCTGGTCTTCTTGAGGGCATCTCCGGTTCTCCTGAGGTGACGATGGTCCTGCCTAGGAGACTGTCCTCTTGAGGAGAGCGTAGACCCTAGCGTGCCCCTGCCGTCGCGACCACGTGCGGGAAGAAGTTTGTCCCGGTAAGTCAAAAAATGGGGGGGGGGGGAAAAGCGTGTTTCTTCGTCAGCCTGCTGTCTGTTGTACAAACAAATGCTGTTCCTTTGGTCTTTTTCTTCTTTTCTTGTTGCAGCCTGAACTCCTCCTACTTGTTCATCAAAACAGCTCTACCACACTACGGTGTCGCACCTGCTTTCCCCTAAATCGCATTCAGTTTCATTTTTATTTCTGTACTCTCCACACGCCTCTCCTCCCTCCTCAAAATTATGCTCTTCTGGACTCGGGCTTTACTGATGGAATCATGAAAACAGGTAATTTTCAAATTTCAAACATTTTACTAAAATACCTATTTTAAATTTTGTATTCATGTTATGGAACGTTAAATAATAAATTTCAATCTCCTAGAAAGTGGAGAATTTGAAAGGAAAGGAACAACTTTTAATATATATAGAAAAGGTCTAAAAACAGGTATTTTAACAACGTTTGCAGTGTTGCAAGGACAAATAAAACATAGCTAGTAAAGGTTCGAGTAGATTAAACCATATAAGTGTCAACTGAAAAACTAAAGATCTTGAGCTATTTTTCTCTTGAATATCAAATATATTAATTTTTAAGAAAGCAATGTTTGCCTTCTCTTTTCTTTCTTATTTATTTATTTATTCATTTATCTACTCATTCATTGATTCATTAGTGTAGGGTGTGGGCTCTGTTACCCAAGCTGGAGTGTAGTGGCACCATGACAGCTCACTGCGATCTTGAACTCCTGGGCTCAGGTGATCCTCTTATCCAGCCTCTTGAGTAGCTGGAACTACAGGCACACTACCACCATGCCCAGCTAATTTTATGATTTTTTTTTTTTTTTTTTTTTTGTAGAGACAGGTCTCACTATGTTGCCCAGGCTGGTCTCAAACTCCTGGGCTCAAGCAATCCTCCCAATGTGCTGGGATGACAGGCATGGCTAGAAAAGTTTTTCTGTAAAGACCATTTCTTAAAGAAAAATTTATTCTCTTCAGATACTATTTCAAACTTACAAGAAGTTGCAAGATCAAAAAAGGAGAGGGAAAACCATGTATGTACCCTTTACCCAGATTCACTTTGGTATTTTGCGTTTTACTTCATTTGCTTCATCATCTGCTCTTTGTCTTTCTGAATCACTTGCGAGTCATTGAGAGTACACATCATTGCCCTTTTCTGCTAAACATAGGTGTCTGTTTCCTAGAAGTAGGGAGATTATGGAGATTCTATTAACATGGAGATTCTACATAATACTATGGAATAGAAAAGAGCAAGAAGCTACAGCTTCACCCCGTGTAACTACCACGGCAAGCCTCCTTATATTGTCATTTTCTGTTTGTTTCCTTTCCTTCTGCCAGACTTAGTGTTCCTGAGGGTGAGTACCAAGTCTGATCACCAAAATTCTATGACTGACACATGGTAGGTGCCTGAGATTTTTTTTTTTTAATATTGGCTAATTATGGAAAGATTGCAAATATTAATTTCCTCTGCATGATAAAAATGAATATATTGTCTTTTTACTCCTAATTTCCAGTTTAACTGCTTCATGATTGAAGAAGTTTGTAATATTTCTTCCTCATGAAATTTATTACTGTTTTATTATGATTAAATATATGATAAATTTTTCTGATTGTGCCTTGGCAAATTTAAAAGAAGGCATGTTCTCTATTCTCAGTATTGAGAGTTTGATGTATGTTAATAAATTCTACCTTATTGATTATTTTGTTTAGGTTTTCTCTCTCTGATCTGATGTTTTGTCCAATTGATCTGTCTTCTGTTGAGAGTTGGGTATTAAAGCCTCCTATTCTCTGTTTCTGTTTCTGTCTCCTTGCATCTTCTGGAGTTTTTACTGCATAAATGTTATTATTTGGCAATAAGAATTCTTAAATATTATAGTATAATTCTGCATTATTGCCTTTAACATGAATAATTATTCTTTTGTCATGTCTTTTTGCTTTGGGAGTTTATTTCATTTTGCTGAAACCAGGATATCCTGCTCTCTTTCTGTTTCCAGTTTTTATTTCCATTTTTCCTGTTTTTATTTGCATGGTAATACTTTCTGGTATGCTCCCCCCCTTTATATTTTGCCTTTTTGAATCAGTTTGAGGTATGTCTCTTTTGTACAAAAGCAATGGGGATTGATCTGTGAGTGAAATTGAAAATCATTTTTTTAACAAGCAGGTTAAGCTCAATTTCATTTATGTATATAAATTATATCTTCTCAATTTTTTCACAGTATTTTATAATTATGTGTGTTTTATTATGCAGTATTTGCTATGTTTCTCTTTAATATGCATAGCCTTGCTCTTTAATTTATACAAGCACATATATGTTTAGATATTTAGGGAAGTTTGTATTTTTGTTCTAGTGGCTGCCTTTGTAGAATAACTTTTTAAATACTGATAGTCTTGTTTTCTTATTTAACCTATTGGTACCTAGTTTTTCTGCTTTTTTTCATATATTTTAACTTTCACCTATTGCCCATTTTATTCTCCCTTCTCTCATTTATTGGTTGCACTGTTTTTATTTGTCAGAAGATATAACATTCATATATCAGTCATTATCATTCCTCCCAAAATTATTTTGTCTATATTATCCACACATCCATCTATCTGTCCATCCACCTACCTACCAGCCTGTCTCTATAAATGCTTAACAATTTGTAAAGTTTTTCAGATATCTCTTGCTTGGAAGAAACTTATCTTCTAGTACAGGAGTTGGCAACCTTTTTATCTGATAGGCCAGATAGTAAATATTTTAAGTTTTGCAAGCTGTACAGTTCCTGTCACAAGTACTTAGTTCTGTTATTGTATCAGAAAAGCCACCCTAGACTATAAGCAAATTAATGTAGCTGTATTGTCATGTTTTATCTGTCAACACTGAAATTTGAATTGCATATAATTTTCACAGGTCATGAAATGGTGTTATTCTTATGATTTTCTTTTTGCCATGTAAAAGTGTAAAAATATTTTTATTCTGTTTAAAAACAGAAGATGGTCTGGATGTCGTCCATGTGCTATTGTTTGCCAACATCTGTTCTAGGAGAGTTTTCAAAAAGGTTAATGGGTACAAAAGTTTCTAAGTTTTTTTTTTAACATTGAAAACTGTCTTAATAGCCTTGATTCTTGAAGGACAGCTTTGTTGGATAGAAAATTCTTGGTTCTTATCGTTTTTCATTGAGTATTTTAAAAACATTGCTCCATTTTTGCCTGGCTTTACATACTGTTTTCGAACGTCTGATAACAGTTCAGTTTTTTTTACCTTTATATGTTACTTGATCTTTTTGCCTAGAGGCTGTGAAGATTTTGTCTTTGTCTTAGAAATATAATAGTTGAAATAGACTATATCTTAGTGTTGATTGTACATTTTCAATATATATATAGACTTAGGTATTTATTTCTGGAAAGTGTTTTTTCATTATACTTTTCAGTAGTAGTATTGTCCTATTGATTATCTTTTTTGCAGGGACTGCAGTAATATACAAGGGAGGACCTCCCCATAAAAGGAATTTATTTATAAAAAATTGTGTATTAATTCTTACATGTTTAAACTTCAGTCACTTTCAAAATACTCTCCGTTTGAGGCACTACACCTTTCTAGATACTTTTTACCACCGCTCAAAATAGTGATGCCTTTTGGGCTTCTGCCATTTTTTATTTCACCTCTTCCACATTGGCAAAACGTTTCCCTTTGAGGACTTTTTTCACCTGGGGAGTCAAAAAAAAAGTTGCTTGGGGTGAGATCAGGTGAATAGGGTGGGTGGGGCATGGGAATCATGCTGTATTTGACCAAAAATTGTTAAGCACCCAGTGTGGTGTGGGCAGGTGCATTTGTAAATCACCTATCACGAAACACGCAAACGTGCTGAAAGAATCTCCAACAAAGAAAATTAACTGAAGCCAAACACGGCCTGGCCTGTGCTCACAACAATGCTAGCTGGTACACTGGTGCTGATGAGCTCCCGGAACACTTATCTAGCAAGAGGGACCTGCCCTCCAAAAAATAATTCCGTTATTTTGGGGAGTCCCATGGTAAATGCTAATCCTTATTCATTTGTCTATTTCCAGCATTTCCTTTTTTATCCTTTTTAACTTTTCTAATCTCATTCTCATTTTATTGAATGTTTTCCTGCCCCTTAATATTCTCCAAATTTTAGTGAGGTCTGTTCTCGCTTAGCTATCTTGTAATTTATTCTTTGTTTCAAAAATAACTTTATATTTTCCTTCCACTTCTTTCCTAATTTTAGTCAACTCTTTTTATTTCTTCCTGTTTTGTCTTTTTCTCTTTAGCTTTTCAATATCTGATCTGATGCAATTTGTTTTATATTGCTAAATGTTTATTCATGTCTGTTTAATTCTACTGGAGTATTATCTTGCATGACTTTTTTTTGCTTCATGTTTGTTTTTCTGTGCTTGTATTTACTTCAGTTGATATATCTTGGATATAGTTTGGTTTCAATTTTTTTTCAAAATTATATGAACCTATTGATCTTGTTTTGTTCATATTTGTGGTAGTAGGGTATTTTTAAAGGATTTATTTATTTTCATAGTTTATAGAGACATCTTCTCTTAGTAGAGCTGATAATTCCAGATACTTTAGTGGATTTGTATGTTGGTTTTGGTCAGGGAGCAGGGGTTGTGTTGTGTGTCCTCTGATTTTATGGGTGTCTTGTCTTAACATGACCTAAATTTGTCTTCTTGCTACTTTTCTACTTTATTAACAAATTTCAACCAACTGTCAATGACTGCTTCTCTCTTTCTTTTTTAACCATTTTTTTCTCTCTTAGAAACTGTTAGTTTTGACAACTGCTCCTTTAAGTCACATGTACTTTTTAGATCTTTCCTTATCATCTACATCTGGTTTATCCAGACATTTAAAAAAAGTATTTTCAGCTGGGCCTGATGGCTGAGGCAGGAGGATTACTTGAGCCCATGAGTCTGAGACCAGGCAACATGTGAGACATCTCTCTTTTTTTTTCAAAAGAAGGATTTATTGAGAGGTCAGAAAAGCTCCCAGAACAGGAGGGGATCTGGAGCGGGGGGTGCCTGAGACTTTATCTCTTAAAAAAAATAAAGAAAATTAACCAGGCATGGTGAAGCATGCTTGTAGTTGCAGCTACTGGGGAGGCTGAGGCAGGAAGATTGTTAGAGCCCAAGAGGTTGAGGTTACAGTGAACTATGATTGTGCCATTGCACTTCAGCAAACTGGGTGACAGAGTGCAACCTCGTATTTTAAAAAAAAAAAGTATTTTCAGACTAAGGTCAAGCACTCAGACCCCTCTTTTCTCTTTGCTTGGTTTTTATATAGGCTTATTTTATTCCTTTATGTTCTTTTGTGGGTTTAGCAGAAACATTGGGAGATGGAGATCTAGGTGGCCCTGTTTGTCTTAGAAGTCCCTAAAAGTGGATATATTTTGAAAGAAAGGCTTCTTTTATGCTATGAGAGAGAGAGAGAGAGACAGAGAGAGAGAGACAGAGAGACAGAGAGAGAGAGAGAGACACAGACAGACTGGGCTCGGTGGCTAAATAAAAAAGTAGCCGGGCGTGGTAGCAGTGCCTGTAGTTCCGGCTACTTGGAAGACTGAGGGGGAAGGATCGCTGGAGCCCAGCAGGTCGAGGCTGTGGTGGCTGGGACCATGTCACTGCACTCCAGTCTGGGTGACAGAGTGAGACTCCAACTCAAAAAAAGAAAAAGACAACTTATATTTTTTTCAGTGACTGCCACTAAAGTGCTTCCAAGGACAAAGAGACCTTAACTTTTCAATTTATGATAGGTCACATGATCATATGTTAGCAACCTTGAGAAACCTTCAATAGTTACTTGATGACTTCCCCAAGTCTTTTAAAACTCTAGCTAGTTTTCCACATTTGCCTTGGACTTTTGGATATTGCCAGAAACATTGGGGTAATGACAGTATGAGTAATCCATTCTTTTGAGTCACGTTCAATTAATGTAATTGTAAAAGTCAGACTAAAGTTTTTTTTACAAACCCTAGTAATGTTAAATTGATAAATAACTCACCTGAATTTTCAGTCATTTGATGAACAGTCCTTCAGTAATTTTAGTTGTACTAGGAATATTTCAGAATAAAAAAATGCCCACATTCTATATGGGTGGAACAGTATCCTGTCAAGTAAAATGTTTGCTTTTCTTACATGTAACAAATAACATGCTACCATCAGCAAATATCAAACCAAACAAATTTAATTCCCTAAAACCGTGACTTTGATGTTTCAGTAATGTTGTATTTTAAATGATCTCTGGTCATTCATTGGGAGGATAGTAATTCCTCTCCAAATCAATTTGATTAGAAATTACAAGACAGCAGTACATTTAATGTACTATCTCTAATTTACATGTGATTATATTTGAAAGGAATATTTCGTGCTACTTTTTGCAAAAGTAAGACATAACTGACAATTGTATGTCTTTGAAAGTTCTGTATTTGATAGATCCCCTAAAATAGAAACAAAGTATATTAAGTCAAGGTTCCCTCACTGTGAAAACTACTAAGAATTTGCCCTTTGAGAAGTCACATTAACTTTTTCTCACCTAATTGATGATTCACTAAACCCTCGTCTTTTTTTTTTAATAATATTTTTTATTTTAAAATTATGGGGTACAGTTAAGGGTTAGGTATTCAAATATGCATCGTTCAGGTACCCTTGTAGATAAGGGGTTTCTCCCCGTCCCCAGACAGATGTTGATTACCGTGAATCCTACCTCTCTTCCACTCCCTACCCCTCCCCATAGTTTCCCACCACTGTCAATCCTTTTCTTATAGTAGTATGATAGATGTTCAAGGTCTACTATGTGAGTGAGAACATGTGATACACAGATCCTTGTTTCTGTGAGAGATCACTCAGTATTATAGAGTCTAGTTCCATCCAGGTTGCTGTGAAATTCATGATTTTGTTCTTTTTTATTCCACTGTGTATATGTACCACATTTTTTAAATCCAGTCCTCTTTTGATGGAAAGCATGATTGGTTCTGGGTTCTTGCTATTGTGAACAATGCTGCGATAAACATACGTGTGCAGTTATCTTTTTTATCGAGTGATTTGAGTTCTTCAGGGTATATTCCAAGTAGCGAGATTGTGGGATCATATGGGAGGTCTATATTTAGAGCTTTTAGGAATCGCCACACTGCTTTCCACAGAGGTTGCACAAATTTACACTCCCACCAACAGTGTAAAAGTGTTCTCTTTTCGCCACACCCTCTTCAGCAACTGTTATTTTTTGAGTTATTGGTAAGTGCCATTCTGACTGGAGTTAGGTGGTATCTAAGTGTAGTTTTGATTTGCATCTCCTTGATGATTAGTGAGGTTGAACATTTCTTCATGTCACTGTTGGCTGCTCAGGTGTCTTCCTTTGAGAAGTGTCTCTGTTTATATCTTTTGCCCACTTTGTAATGTTTTTTTTTTTTTCTTTTCAGCATGTTTGAGTTCCTTGTAGATCCAAGATGTTAGGCCTTTGTCAGACCTGGAGTTGGCAAATACTTTTTCCTAGTCTGTGGACTGTCTCCTCGCTCTCTTGATGGTTTCTTTGGCTTTGCAGAAGCTTGTCAGTTTAATGAGGTCCCACTTGTCTATCTTATCTCTTATGGCCTGTGCGTTTTGGGTTTTGTTCAGGAATTGGATGCCAGTTCCAGTTTCCATAAGGGTGTGTCCTGCATTTTCCAAGGTTCTTATGGTTTGAGGTTTTACATTTAGGTCTCTGATCCATTTAGAGTTAATTTTTGTGTATGGGGATAGGTAGGGATCTTGTTTGAATCTTCTGCATGTGGTCAGCCAGTTTTCCCAGCACCATTTACTGAATAGGTTCTCCTCTCCCCCAGTGGTAGGTGGTGGAGGTTTTGTCGAAGATGTGTTGGTTGAGAAATTGAGGTTTTGCTTCTGTAATCTCAATTCTGTTCCATTGGTCTATATGCCTGTTCCTGTACCAATACCAAGCTGTTTTGATTATTGTGACTTTATAGTAAAGTTTGAAGTCTGGTAGTGTGATACCCTGCTTTGTTTTTTCGTTTGTTTGTTTTGCTGGGGATTGTTTTGGCTATTCTTGGTCCTTTGTGTTTCCATATGAATTCATATATTGTTTTTTTCTAGTTCTGAGAAGAATGTTGCTGGTAATTTGATGGGCATTGCATTAAATCTGTAGATTGTTTTTGGTAAAATGGACATCTTCACAATGTTGATTCTTCCAATCCATGAGCATGGGATGTTTTTCCACTTGTTTGTGTTATCTTTGATTTCTTTGAGCAGTGTTTTGTAGTTTTCATTGTAAAGGCCTTTCACGTCTCTGGTCAGGAAGATGCCAAGTTATTTCATTTTTTTTGTGGCTATTGTGAATGCTTTTTATTTGGGTTTCTGTTTGTTTGTTATTGGTGTAAAGAAATGCGATTGTCTTTTGCATATTTATTTTATACCCTGAGAGTTTGCCAAAGTCTTTTATCAGTGCAAGGAGGCTTTTGACAGATTCTCTTGGGGTTTCAAGGTGCACAATCATGTCATCTGCAAAGAGAGATAACTTGACTTCCTCTTTTCCTATTTGTATACCCCTAATTGCCTTCTCTTTTCTGATTGCTCTAGCCAGGACTTCCAATACTATATTGAACAGGAGGAGAGAGAGTAGGCATCCTTGTCTTGTTCCAGTTTTCAGGGGAAATGGTTCCAATTTTTGTCCATTTAGGAGTATGCTAGCTGTGGATTTCTTATAGATGGCTTTTACTATTTTGAGGTATGTTCCCTGTATGCCTAGATGTTTGAGGGTTTTTATAAGGAAGGGGTGCTGGATTTTATCAAAAGCTTTTTCTGCATCTAATGATATAATCATGTGGTTTTTGTTCTGACGTCTGTTGATGTATTAATCACATTTATTGTCTCGCAAATGTTGAACCAGCCTTGGGTCCCAGGCATGAAACCTACTTGGTCATGATGGATGATTTTTGAAATGTGTTGTTGAATCCGGTTTGCTAGGATCGTGTTGAGAATTTTGGCATCTATGTTCATCAGAGATATTGTCCTGTAGTTCTCTTTCTTTGTTGTGTCTTTACCTGGCCTGAGTATCAATGTGATGTTAGCTTCATAAAATGATTTGGGGAGGGTTCCATCTTTCTCAATTGCCTGGAATACTTTCAGTAGGATTGGTATCAGCTCCTCCTTAAATGTCTTATACAATTCTGCTGGAAAGTCATCTGGACCAGGGCTTTTTTTTGTAGGAAGTTTTCTTATTATGTAGTCGATTTCCTTGATTTTTATTGATCTATTTAGGGTCTCAATTTCTTCTTGTTCCAACCTAGGCAGGTTGTGTGATATCAGAAAGTCTTTCATTTCCTTAAGGTTTTCCAGTTTGTTTCCATACAGTTGTACATAGTAGTCTCTAATGATCTTTTGTATTTTTTCAGGTTCAGATGTGGCTTCATCTTTTGTGTTTCTGTTTGTATTAATTTGGGCTTTTTCTCTTTTTTTCTCAGTCTATCCTCTTGTCTTTTAAAACTTGTTCAAATCTAGTCAAGTTTACAATATCTTTAACTTTCAGGAGCTTGATCTCTATTACTCTTCAGTTATGCATAAGCAAACTCATACCTTAAATCTCATTATCACTCAGAAATGATAAATCTTTAAGTTCTCAAACTCTGAACTCTAGACCTTCTGGTTTTCTTAGATCTCCTACTACCTCACTTCTACTGAATATTCATGAGGCCTTGAACTTCCATTGATATCCAGTCTTTTTCCTCTTCTCTCAGACCATCACCAAGCTCAGACTTCATTTGTTACCTAAAGCAGCCCGGATTCCTGAATTGACTATTTCAATAGTGTCTGTGCTTATCCCAAGATTTCTAACCTCTTTGATTTGTAATTCTTTCCATGCCATTTTCCACTGTGATTAACCCTAGAGAGATTCTATTCTAATATGTAGACTTCCAAATAGGTTTCACTATTATAAGTAACTCTACTGACTAGCATCAGTTGAGTTTTCTTTTCGTGTCTTCCTTTGTATTCCTTTCATATTCCACACCTTCTTTTCTATACCCTTGCTATTTTCAAGCCTCCTAATCTACTTTTATAACCAGCGGTTTCTCTTTTCTCTCTTATACTTCTGCTTCAAACTGAGCTGTTGACTAATTCTAAAACAGCAGTGGGCTTTCCCATCTCTATGTTTTTCCACTTGCTATTTCCTCAGTCTGCATTAGCCACCCTTATTATCTCTGCCAAAAGACAAATACAGGCAGAACTCATCATTTTATTGCACTTTACTTTATTGTACTTCACAGATAATTGCATTTTTTTGAAAAATTGAAGGTTTGTGGTAACCGTGAGTCAGGCAAGTCTGTTGGGACCATTTTTTTCAACAGTATGTGCTCACTTCATGTCCTGTGTCACATTTTGGTAATTCTCACAGTATTTCCAACTTTTTTATTACTATTATATCTGTTATGGTGATCAATGATCAGTGATCTTTGATGTTACTATTCTGATTGTTTTGTGGTGCCATAAACCATGTCCATGTAAAGGTCAAACTTTATTTTATTTTAGATTTAAAGGGTACATGTGCATTGTTATATAGGTATATTGTATGATGGTAAGAGGTTTGAGCCCATCACCCAGGTGGTGAATATAGCACCCAATGGGTGGGTTTTCACCACTTACTCATCTCCTTCCCTCCCCCATCTTAGGAGTCCCAGTGTCTGTTGTTCCCATTCTTATGCTTGTGTGTACCTGGTGTTTAGCTCCTACTTATAAATGAGAACATGCAGTATTCACTTTTCTATTTCTGTGATAATTCACTTAGAATAATGGCCTCCAGTTGCATCCATGTTGCTGAAAACGACATAATTTCTTTCTTTTTTATGGCTGCATCGTACTCCATGGTATATATGTACTACATTTTTCTTATCCAGTCCACTGTTGATGGACACTTAGATTGGGTCCATATTTTTGCTCTTATGAATAGTGATACAATAAACATGCATGAGCAGGTGTCTTTTTGGCAGAATTATGCTCCTTTGGATGTATATAAATTTAACTCTTTCCTCAGTGTTCGTTTTTGTGGACTTTTTCAAAGATGAGCTGGTTGTAGGTCAGCAGTATTATTTCTGGGTTCTCTGTTCTATTTACCATGCTGTTTTGGTTACTGTAGCCTTTTAGTAAGGTTTGAAGACTGATAGTGTGATGCCTCTGGCTCTCCCCCACCCAGGATTGCTTTGGCTATTCTGGCTGTTTTTGCTTCCATATGAATTAAAGTACTGTTTTTATCTAGAGCTGTTAAAACTGATGCTGGTAGTTTGATAGGGATTGTGTTGAATCTGTAAATTGCTTTAGGCAGTATTGACATTTTAAGATACTGATTCTTCCAGTCTGTGAGCATAGAATGTTTTCTCATTTGTTTTTGTCTTGTTGGATTTCTTTCAGCAATATTTTGTATTTCTCATTGTAGAGATCTTTCACCTCTTTGTTACAGTATTTTGAGTATTTCAATTTTTTCTGGCTATTTTAAATGGGATTGTGTTCTTGATTTGGTTCTCAGATTGAACATTGTTGGTATGTAGAAATGCTGCAGATTTTTGAGCCTTGACTTTGTATTAATATCTTGAGGCTTTACTGAAGTTGTTCATCAGTGCCAGGAGTCTTTTGTTGGAATTTTTAGGGTTTTCTAGATAGAGTCTCATCATCTGTGAAGAGAGATAATTTAACTTTCTCTTTTCTTGTTTGGATACCTTTACTTCTTTATCTTGCCTGGTTGCTCTGGCTAGGACTTCCAGTACTATTCTAAGTAGAAGTAGTAAGAGGGCAAACTTAGTCAATAAATGTTGTGTGTGTCCTGACTGCCACATGGATCAGCCATTCCTCCTTTCTCCCTCTCCTTGGACCTCACTATACTCTGAGACCCCAAATTATTGAAATCAGGTCAGTTAATAACCCTACAATGGCTACTAAATATTCAGGTGAAAGGGCGAGTCATACATCTCTCACTTTAAATCACAAGCTAGAAATGATTAAATTTAGTGAAGAGGGCATATCAAAAGCCGTGATAGACTCCAGATCCATCCAAGTTGCTGTGCGGTCCATAGATTTGTACTTCTTTATGGCTGCATAATATTCCATTATGTATATGTACCACATTTTCTTTATCCAGTCCAGCTTAGATGGGTAACATGGTTGGTTCCATGTTTTTGCTATTGTGAATAGGGCTGCAACGAACCTATAACGTTTGCAGGTATCTTTTTGGTAGAATGATTTGAGTTCTTCCAGGTATATTCCCAATAGGGAATTGCTGGATGGATTTGGAGTCGATCATACTCAGTAATCTATCACAGAAACAAAGAAAAGAGTACCATATGTTCTCACTCATAAGCAGACCTTGAACTATTATAATATTATAAGAAAGCATTTGACAGTAATGGGAAACTATCGGTGGGGGGTGGGATTGGCAGTTGAGGGAAACTGCTAGGGGAGGGAGGGGCATACCTCATCAACAGGGGTACCTGCATGGTCAATGTTTGTAAACCTAACCCTGAATTGTACCCCACATCTTTATAATAAAAAATAATTTTTTAAAAAGCTGTGATAGGTCAAAAGCTTGCCCATTTGTGTTAAACAATAAGCAGGTTGTGAATGCAAAGGAAAAGTTCTTGAAAACAATGCAAAGTGTTACTCCAGTGAACCACACAAAAGATAAGTAAATGAATCGACCTTATTGCTGATATGGAGAAAATCTCAGTAGTCTGGATAGATCAAACCAGTCATGACATTGTCTTTTTAAAAAATTTTTATTGTAAAGATGTGGGGTACAATTCAGGGTTAGGTGTACAAATGTTGATTATGCAGGTACGCTTGTTGATGAGGTATGCCCCTCCCTCCCCTAGCAGTTTCCCTCAACTGCCAATCCCACCCCTCCTCCCCTGGCGGTTTCCCACTACTGCCAATCTGCCAATCTCTCTTATAGTATTATAATTATTCAAAGTTCGCTTATGAGTGAGAACATATGGTACTTTGTTCTTTTTTTCTGTGATAGATCACTGAGTATGATCAACTTCAAATCCGTCCAAGTTGCTGCAAAGTCCATATGTTTGTCTTTCCTTATGACTGTATAATATTCCATTATGTATATGTACCACATTTAAAAAAAAATCCAGTCCAGTTTTGATGGGGGCAACATGGTTGGTTTCATGTTTTTGCTGTTGTGAATAGAGCTGCCACAAACATACATGTGCTGGTATCTTTTTTGTAAAATGATTTGAGGTCTTCCAGGTATATTACCAATAGGGGAATTGCTGGGTCATATGGAAAGTCAATTTCTAGTTCTTTCAGAAATCGCCACACTGTCTTCCAGAGAGGTTGCACTAGTTTGCATTCCCACCAGCAGTGTAGAAGTGTTCCCTTTTCTCCGCATCCTTGCCAGCATCTACTGTTGTTTGTTTTATTAACGATGGCCATTCTTACAGGGGTTAGGTGGTATCTCAATGTGGTTTTGATTGCATTTCTCTGATGATGAGTGAGGCTGAGCACTTTTTCATGTGTCTGTTGGCTGCCCGTATATCTTCTTTTGAGAAGTGTCTATTCACATCTTTTGCCCACTCTTTAATGGGGCTGTTTGATGTTTTCCTTTTGTCATGATTGAGTTCTTTGTAGATCCTAGATGTTAGGCCTTTGTCAGATATAGTTGGCAAATATGTTTTCCCATTCTGTGGGCTGTCTCCCTGCTCTCTTGATCAAGCCATGACATTTTCTTAAACCAAAGTCTAATCCAGAGCAAGACCCTAACTCTCTTTTATTCTAAGAAGGCTGAGAGAGGTGAAGAAGCTGCAGAAGAAAAGCTGGAAGCTAGCTGAAGTTGGTTCATGCAGTTTAAGAAAAGAAGCCATCTCCATGCCATAAAAATGCAGGGTGAAGCAGCAAGTGCTGATGTAGACGCTGCAACAAGTTACTCAGAAGATCTAGCTAAAATCATTGATGGAGACAGACTTTCAGTGTAGATAAAATAGCCTTTTATTGGAAGAAGATATCATCTAGGACTTTTATAGCTAGAAAGGAGAAGCCAGTACTTGGCTACAAAAGACAGGCTAACTCTCTTGTTAGGGGCTAATGCAGCTGGTGACTTTCAGTTGAAGCCAGTGCTCATTTACTGTTCCAAAAATCCTAGGTTCCTTAAGTATCATGATAAATCTGCTCTCCCTGAGTTTTAAAATTGTGCAACAAAGCCTGGATGACAGCACATCTATTTACAACATTGTATACTATTTTAAGCCCACTGTTGAGATCTGCTCAGGAAAAATAAGTTGCCTTTCAAAATAGTATTGCTCATTGAAAATACACCTGCTCACCCAAGACCTCTGCTGGAGATGTACAAAAAGTTTAATGTTGGTTTCATGTCTGTTAACACAAATTCCATTTTGTAGCCCATGGATCAAGGAGTAATTTCTACTTTCAAGTCTTGTTATTTAAGAAATACATTTTTTTTTTTTTTGAGTTGGAGTCTCACTCCATCGCCCAGCCTGGAGTGCAGTGGCAGCTCCCAGCCACTGCAGCCTTGACCTGCTGGGCTCCAGCGATCCTTCCGCTTCAGCCTTCCAAGTAGCTGGAACTACAGGTGCGCACTACCACGCCCGGCTAGTTTTTGATTTATTGTAGAGATGAGATCTCACTAAGTTGCCCAGGCGGGTCTCGAACCCGTGGGCTCAGGCAATCTACTCACCTCGGCCTCCCAAAGCGCCGAGATTACAGGCTGAGCCACTGAGCCCGGCCAAGAAATACATTTTGTAAGCTTATACCTGCATAGTGATTTGTCTGATGGATTTCACCAAAGTAAATTTAAATCTTTCTGGAAAAGATGCACCATTCTTTATGCCATTAAGAACATTGGTGATTCTGTTCACTTCTTATCATCTGTTAATCTTCTATTCACAGTTTCCTTCCATTCTATCCTCTTCAGTCACAATTTTCCTTGTTATCTTCTTCTGTCCATATGTTTTGCTTGCAGGCCTCCATTCACTCATTTAGTATTTATTATCTCAAGCATGTTAGGTATTGGGGCTATCCTTGTCAAATAAGACATATAAAGACTTTACTGTAATGGCCACTTCCATTCTAGTTGGGAAAATACAAAATAAAACAATAATAAATTATTAATAATTAAATAAACCCATAAGTAGTTTCCGTTATAAGTACTGTAAAGAAAATGAGGTGGTGTCATGTGTTAGGAAGTAATGGTGTGGAAGGCAGTGGTAGATAGGGTTGTCAGGAAAGATCTTTTTGTGGAGGTGACATTTTAGTTGAGACCTGTGTAACAGAAAAAAACCAGCCCTGGGAAGATGGAGAGGATATGTTTTTAAGACAAAAGGATGAATATCCTTTTGTGCAAGGGCCCTGAGGCTAGAACAAGCATGAATTGGTCAGGTAATTTCTTCATGCTAAAAGTTGTTCTAGGATTTAAGGGCATTGTGATAAAAAGGTAGACAGGGTTGGTTCCATGTTTTTGCTGTTGTTAATAGTGCTGCAGTAAACATGTGTGTGCAAGTATCTTTTTGTAGAATGATTTGTGCCCATCAAAAGTGGACTGGATAAAGAAAATGTGGTACAGATACACAATGGAGTTTTATGTGCCATAAAGAAGGACAAAATTATGAACTTTGCAGCAAATTGAGCCCATCATGTTCAGTGATCTATCACAGAAATGAATAACTGAATACCACATGTTCTCACTTATAAGTGGGTCCTGAACATTTATCACAATACTACAAGAGAGGGGTCAGCAGTAGTGGAACACTGCCGGGGAGGAAAAGGGGGGTATATAATATCGCTAAGGGTACCTGATCCTAAACCAGGAGAAGTGAGGACGAGTTGGAGGCCCACACTTTACCTGCATGCAGACTACTTATGTACCTAATCCTGACTTGTATCCCACATCTTTATAATAAAGTAGAAACAAAACAAAAAGGTAAACAGACAATCTTTTCTCAAAGGATGGGTGTCAGATGGAGATTGGGCAATAGGAAAATAGTAAGAAGACAAATAAATGAACAGATTTATTTCAAATTGTGATAAATTTGATAAAGAAATTAGAATGGAGTGAGGTGACATAGGGTAAACCTGCAAAGGATGGATATTAGTATTCACTTTCGACAAGGGAAGAAACTGAGACTCATGTAAGTTGGATTTTCATGAGTCAAACTTAAGTGTTAAAGTCTTTGAAGTCAGGTCTGTCTGATTCAATGCTCTGAGTTTTCTGTGGTAACACTGGCCTCTGATTCTATTGTCTTCCCTCAAAGAATGTCTTTTGCATTTATCTATATCTCTCATGTAGCTTTTTTCAGCGTCTTCAACTATTTAATTCAATAATTACTTAATTAAATAGTTGAAGAAGGTGAAATATATATATATATATAACTTATAAATAAATAAATAAAAGTATATATATGGCACCACTACTCTCAGTTTTCTTCCCAGAGCTAACATTGCTACAAGTTTGGTATTGTTTTGTGTGAGTTTATTTTCACATAAATGATATTATACTCTTCATATGTTCTAGAACTTGCTTTTTCACTTAGGATGTCTGTGGGAATATATGTATATTTATCCATTCCTGTATTAATGAACATTTATTTTGTTGGCAATTTTTAGCTAATATTCAGATTATACACACACACACACACACACACACACGCACACACACCATATATATATATATATATAGCATATATATATATATATATATATATATAGCATATGCACTGGAGTTTCTCTAGGTTGCAAAGTAGAATTGATGGGTCCTTATCTTTATATTATATTGGTTTGGGGCTTGGCTTACCTCCTTATTCCAGACTGTATGCTTCTTGGTAACAACAGCCTGTATCTGGAGTCTAGCACAGCTTGGGACAAATATTAATGACTAGTAGACTGAAATAAATGAAAGAAAAATCCTAGAATCACAGTATTCATATCAGTTCCTCTACAAACTTCCTTTTGTAAACTTTCTTTATAAACACATGGATCTACTTACAGCCTTGAGCATACCAGAAACTAGAGCCCTCCTCTCTCAATCTCTACCACTAGTTTCTCTACCTTTTATTCCTTTTAACTTCTTTCCCTCCTTTCTCTCTCTTTTTTTCATCCTCCTATGCCTAATTCTTAATTCAGCTAACCTACCTCTGCATACTCCACTTGCTTTGGTGGGAGGGCTAGAAGTTGCAAAAGTGAACAAGTGACCCTCAACCAAATATTTATGCATTTGAGAAATACCTTTTGAAGTTTGCCTGATAACACAATAATACATATGGTCCTACTTTTGTATTGTCCTCACATTTCAAGATAAACTTGGGTAATTTCCATCACACATACCAGCTTGCCCCTACCTCTGTTATGCTCACATTCTACAAGGATCATTTATCCATTTATTTCTTCAATCACAGGGATATATGTTATAAAAATAATGAGATAGATGATTAGCGAACAATTTATTAGTAATAATAATGACAGTAATGCGACTCGAGGAAAAATAAATTCAAGAAAGAATGTTCTCTTCCACATATGTTGCTTATAGAATAAGGAATCTGTCTGACTAAATAACAAGGAGAATAGGCAACTGGAATTACAGAGTTGTACTTTACTTTCAAGGTGTTCAAGAGTTTCATAAATCAGGAGTTACCTGACATCCTAGAGCAGAGGTAGGCAAACTGAGATCCACAGGCAAAATCTGCCATGCTGCCTGGTTTTATAAAATTTTATTGGAAGATCTATGGCTGTGTTCTTGCTACGGTGGCAAGGTTTAATAGTTGGAACACAGACGACTTTATGGCTTGAAAACCTAAACTATTCTCTGGCCCTTTACAGATACAGTTTGCTTACCTCTGCCCTATAGAAAGAGCAGATGCAATGATAATGGAATAACTGTTCCACGAAGGCATGGATCAACAGACCCCTTCTATCATAATTGAGCCACACAGCTGCTTCATCTAGCTGGTCTCCCTGTCTCTTGCCTCTAATCCATCATCTATATCGCTGCTAGAATAATCTTAGGAAAATCCTGATTATGGTTGTTCCTTTACCAAAATTCCTTTGTATGACTTTCAGGACTTTCCGTTATCACATCTCTATCCAAACTGACTCTTATTTCCCAACAGGTTCTCTCCTTCAGAAAGGTTAGTAATCAGAATATAGCCTATATCAACTATTGTGAGGCCTGGCCTCTGTGCATTTGCCCAAGCTGCTTTTCTTCTAGGAATGTCTTTCTTGCTCTCTAGATGGCATATCTAAATTTGACCCCTTCTTTAAGATCCAGCTTCAGGATCTCACTTCTTTATGTCTCTCTCTGGCACCCTGGTCTGTAGAAATCTCTTGATTCTGAGTACCATTCTTGCAGCATGTGGCTTCGGCTAGCCTTACAGATGCCAATCAGTAGTTTCTTGTTGATTGATTCTCCTTTTCTGCATTTATGTGCTTTAATTTGTTTAAAAAAATTTATCATCCTATCTACTCTGCTATCACTCTGATAAACAAGTGGAAGAAAAATATCTATTTTCACTTAGATATATTTTAGCAACAATAACTAGGTAGCGTTTTTCTTGAAGAGCAGAACACATTTTTAGTAAAAAGTTTTTCTTGTCAGTTTAGCAACTTCTTTCTTCTGTTATAAAAATTCATTTCCCCAGTTCATACTTAAGTCAGAATTTCTAAGAAGAAAAATGTCACTTTAATGAGGAGAGCGAATGAACCATCATCACTAACATTTTCAGAATTAAATGTATAGCAAAGAACATCAATCCAATTTAGTACATATTTAGGAAATCATGATTTCCTAGGTTTAAATATGATCAGAATATCTTGAATAACAAATTGGTACATAAATGGGCTGTCAGTAAGATTCTGTTTTTTCCCCTCACTTCCATAGTACTGTTTCTTATGACCAAGTTGAATATTTCTATGGCAACTTGAATTACCCAGTATCAGATTGAAATGGAAAAACTTAACATATATATGGTACAGTAAGCAAAGATATCAGTGTAAGTGCTCAAGAGCAAGATCTTTTGTTGACTGCTGTTTCTAGTTCTTATGAAAAAAATAGTTTCTCAGCTCAAGACTAGTCCTGCTATTCCATTTTCTCTGCAATCTTCTTAACTATATGCCACCTCAACTCTGACCTTTCGTTAGTATATGTTTCACATATTGTGTACTAAAAATGTATTTGTTTTTTGCTTATTTGAAATTCAGCTTTGTAAGTTTATCTGGTAAACCTACCCTAAACTGATCACCTTTGCCAGGTTCCTATTTCTAAGATTGGGAAACATGGTGCTTAGTTTTTCCCTTTTACCCACGTTCCCAGCCAGAAACCTGAAAGACATGCCAGACACTAGATGCTTTTCTTTCAGCATCCTCTCCATCACTAAGTCACCTGCATTCCATGTAGTTGATATTGCTGAGTCATTAACCTCTCTCAATTCTTTTTTTTTTTTTTTTGAGTTGGAGTCTCACTCTGTCACACAGGTTGGAGTGCAGGGGCCGCTCCCAGCCACCGCAGCCTCAACATGATGGGCTCTGGTGATCCTTCCGCCTCAGCCTTCCAAGTAGCTGGAACTGTAGGTGTGTGCTACCACGCTTGGCTAATTTTTTGATTTATTGTAGAGATGAGGGCTTGCCAAGTTGCCCAGGCGGGTCTCGAACCCGCGGGCTCAGGCAATTCACTCACCTCAGCCTCCCAAAGCACGGGATTAAAGGCTGAGCCACCGAGCCCGACTGCCTCTCTCAATTCTTAATGCCACCACTCTAGGTTCATCCCTCATCAGATTCTGCCTGGATCTTGCAGTAGCTTCCTGGTAGTATCCATGATTCTCATGCTGTCTCCTTTGCATTCATCTCCATCTGCTCCTTGCCTGTCTTTCCAGCCTTTTCTCTCACCGTTGCCTGCATTGCACGTTGTTTTGCAGCTGTACTTGTCGTCTAAACATGCTATCTTATTTGTTATTTCTGCTTTGATTCCAGTGGCTACAATAAATGCCTTGTGCCTGCCTGAAATTGTACTTCCATTTTGCTTCACCTGATCACTGATTGCTTAGCATTTCAGACTCAACTTAATGGTCTCTACCACTAAAAGCTGTTTCTTATTACTCTGCACTCCCTCAGCTAATAGATGAGGTTTCGATATGCAGATTCTCTCATACACTGAATATTTCTAAGAACACAGTGAAGTGCGTTAGTGTCAATTTGTCAGGAAAAACCACAGTGCTAGAAGGCTTTATAGTGGCACATGCTGCTTCTTTCATGTAACAAAGTCATCACTGCCAAAGGCAGAGTGTCCTTTTGCCAGAACTTAGCTCAGGAGCCAGGAAATCAGCTTTAGGTCCAAGGGCCAGGCTAATTCAGCAGGGAGGATGGCGTGGGAAACATCTCTCTCACTGATGTTTACTTTAGTTTTGTTTTGTTTTGTATTAATTAGCGATTTAGTTAATGACTACTTATTTATCTAGATTTTGGAATGCAAATCACCATATGTGGAAAGCAGATATATCATGAAAATTGAGGTAGATGGCAAACTTTTGTTAAGAAAATAACTGCCATGTGAAGAGTGTGGAAAAGAAATCATCTTTTTTTAGGGTGAATGCTTACAAAATTCTGTAGACAGTTATATAAGGAAGAGGTCAAAGGAAAGTCAACCCTAAGATTTTAAAAGCAGCTGCCTTTAATTGGAAGCATGGCTTGCTTTAAAAGAAAAAAAACACCTTTTAAAAAACTGCTTTTTTGTATGTCTTCTACTAATCACCTTTATTATTTTTTTTATTAATCAATATTTTTTATTATGGTTTTATGGGTTGCTGCGAAATTCATGATTTTGTTCTTTTTTATGGCTGCATAGTATTCCATCGTGTATATGTACCACATTTTTTAATCCAGTCCTCTTTTGATGGGCAGCATGGTTGTTTCCAGGTTCTTACTATTGTGAACAACGCTGCGATAAACATACGTGTGCAGGTATCTTTTTTATAGAGTGATTTGTGTTCTTCAGGGTATATTCCCAGTAGGGGGATTGCAGGGTCATATGGAAGGTCAATTTTTAGAGCTTTTAGGAATCACCACACTGCTTTCCACAGAGGTTGCACTAGTTTACACTCCCACCAACAGTGTAGCAGTGTTCCCTTTTCACCACACCCTCTCCAGCAGCTGTTATTTTTTGAGTTGTTGATAATTGCCATTCTGACTGGAGTTAGGTGGTATCTCAGTGTGGTTTTGATTTGCATCTCCCTGATGATTAGTGAGGTTGAGCATTTCTTCATGTGTTTGTTGGCTGCTCTGATGTCTTCTTTTGTGAAGTGTCTAATCATATCTTTTGCCCATTTTATAATGGGGTTGTTTGTTTTCTTCTTTTCAGTACGTTTCAGTTCCTTGTAGATCCAGGATGTTAAGCCTTTGTCAGACCTAGAGTTGGCAAATACTTTTTCCCAGTCTGTAGGCTGTCTCCCTGCTCTCTTGATGGTTTCTTTGACTTTGCAGAAGCCTGTCAGTTTAATAAAGTCCCATTTGTCTATCTTCTCTCTTATGACCTGTGGGTTTCAGGTTTTGTACAGGAATTGGATGCCAGTTCCGATTTCCATGAGAGTATTTTCTTCCTTACTAATCACCTTTAAATGTTGGTTTCCCCAGACAACTTGTTAAGAATTGGGTTATAGGTGTATCCTCTATTCCTCCTAGTAAGGCTTCTGAGTAACATCTAAAACAATGGTTCTCAACCCTGGATGCACATTAAAATCACAAGGGGAATGTTTAAAAAATATTGACACTAAGACCCGCCTGAGATTCTAATTTAATTGGTTTGGGGTGGTATGGAATATTATGCAGCCATAAAGAAGGACAAATATATGAACTTTGCAGCAACCTGGATGGATTTGGAGTTGATCATACTCAGTGATTTATCACCCAAACAAAGAACAGAGTCCCATATGTTCTCATTCATAAGAGGACCTTGAGCAATTGTAATGCTATAGGAAAGCGATTGGCAGTAATGAGAAACTGTTGGTGTGGGTGAGTGTGGGATTGGCAGTTGAGGGAAACTGCTAGGGGAGGGAGGGGCATACCTCATCAACAGGGGTACCTGCATGGTCAATGTTTGTAAACCCAACCCTGAATTGTACCCCACATCTTTATAATAAAAATTTTTTAAAAGCCCTTTTAAAAAACTACGTTTTAGTATGTCCTCTACTAATCATCTTTAAATGTTGGTTTCCCCAGACAACTTTTTAAGAATTGGGTTATAGGCGTATCCTCTATTCCTCCTAATAAGTTTTCTGAGTAACATCTAAAACAATGGTTCTCAGCCCTGGCTGCACATTAAAATCACAAGGGGAATGCTTAAAAAATATTGACACTGAGACCTGCCTCAGAGATTCTAATTTAATTGGTTTGGGATGAGACTGGCTTTTTTTTTTTTGCTAAGGATTCGCAGGTGATTCATATGCGCAGCCAGGTGGAGAACTACTGCTCTAATTCAGACCTCTCCTACTGAGGCTTCACCTTTTCTTTATAAAATACCCATCCTAAGAAAAATCAGACCTGGACCCAAGTGCCGGGTTGTGGGTTAGTTGGATGTAGGAGCAACCATGCTTCTTCTGCCGCTGCTCATCTTCAGTCAAGTGTCTAGGTTCTAAGAACCTAAAGCTCGCAGTTCATGTAGCTGAGAGTTCTGTGTTACACAAGCGCTGACCCATCTTCAGTCTTGTAAGGGGAACTTATAGAGAATGGTTTTCTGTAAGCTGTAATCTTATACTTGGTACTAAACGTGTTGGCTTTTTTTTTTTTTTTATCCTGAGAAGGATGCTTTTAGTAACAAGTAGACTTGGAATTCAACCATTCTGCTCTTATTCAGAAATGTAATGCTTCCATAGGATGAATGGATTCCAAGGCTTGCATTATTCCATTTCAAGCCACAAGTATAGGATTTACAGTAACATTAATGGCTGACAATGAAATCGTTGCTATGTATATATTTTCCCCTTTACCTATTGTGTCAATGAGGATAAGAACAAGTTTGAATTGCTCTCTCAGCCTATCATTTTGCATTAAACAGTAGCAGTTTGAGACAGAAATTTGATCTTTCAGGATTTTACACCAAGTAACAAAAGCCCCAGGCCATCAAATGTAGGAATGCGATAGAAAAATATCTCCATCTTTAGTAAAAATTATGAGAGTGGCTATTGATATTAAAACATCACATGTAGGAGGTATTACATTTTATGATTTATAAATTGGCCTATAAATATCAGTAGGAAAAACAGTCTTGCAGCAGACATAAAACTGATAACATAAATAAAAGCATCAGTGTTTCAGAAACATCAGTGCTTCTTTTTATAGCTGCAGGAGATGATTGCTTTCATTATTATCCCAATTCTTGTTTATTTTTTCTATAGTTTGGTGAATCCAGGCCCCATGTCCTACTGTGTTGTCCTGAAACTGTGCTTCCTGAGAATGGGAAAGAGTGGGCACAAATTTCGTGAACTCCTTCCCTTATTCTTGGGTTCTGGATAAACAACATACCCACCCCCCAAGTCAGGGTATCGGCTTTCTATGGAATAAATTTGCTATAGGAAGCTACAAGAGATTGTGAAAGGAAAAGTTAGACAACTGGGTAGAGAAATATTCATTAGTTAAAGGTGGTTCCAGTAGGCATTTGAAGTTATTTTATGGCCAGTAACAAACAGATATACGTGTTGTGTGTGTGTGTATACACATACACATATACCAGGGGGTGCCAAAAATGTGTACACATTTTAAGAGATGTTCACCATAATCAGAAGTGTCTGGATGCTGATGGTAAACACTTTGAGCACCTCTTGTAATGGCAGAAGTCAAATATGACTTATATTCATCTTACTGAGTATTATAATTTTAATACAGTTTTTTCCTTTCCTAAAATGTGTATACATTTTTTGGCACCCTCTGTACACACACACACACACACACACACACACACACACACACACACACACACACATATATCTTTATGTATCTATATTTTATATATCTATATACTGTATATCTTTTGTGTATATATACATGCATATGTGTATGTTTGTGGATACACACACACAAATAGCACGGATCCCTTCGCATTGCAAAATAGTACAGGGTTTTTGCTTGTAATGTATTACTTTGATTGCAGAGAAGAAATACTGCCAATGTCAACCTGCATAATCTGTGACTAGGGGGTTTTTGATGGGCAAGGGACAGAATTAAGGTACTGAGGTGGAAGCCTTTCCCTCATTTTTAGCACCCTAAGCATGAACCATATTCAGAAGGGTAGTACTTGACACTGTGAGGAAAGTTAGAATTCATCTGCTTCTCTTACCAGCTGCTGCTAAGTTGTTGGATTTTGTGTTTGGTTGATTAGATTTGTTAATAAAATTTTGTATCTGTAGTACTTGCAAGACATGTGCTTAGGGTAAATTCACCATCTGTGTTAGCATAACAGGTATTCCCAAATATCACACTTACGAAACAGAGGAAGATATTCTTTCAGACTTTAGTCTGGTCCCTTTGAGCCATACCAGAGAGAGGAATTTGATGAGACAACAGCTATTGTTTCTATAAAATTTCTTGAAAATGATCTAACCTTAAAACACTTCATACACACGCCAACCAATGCTCACAAATGTATACATTCTTTCACCATAGGCCCATGGGATTACTACTGAATTCACCAGGCTCTGTGGATTCTTCCTTCAAGATATTTTGGGTCCTATTTTCTTCATTTCATGTTTTGTACTACTACAACAAGTCTTTTATTTATTTAATTGAAATATAGCTTACATGTAGCCATAACTTTGCAGGATGAATTATTAGGACTAGTAACAGAAGAAAGATCAGAGGTGAATTTTTAAAATACAACAATGCTTGGCTTGCTTTAGATTAAAAAAATGCATCTTTTGAGCTTGCTGACATTGCTGTAAAATCTCCTCTTCCATTTTTATTAACATGTTTCTATGAGACTCATTTCTGTACTGCTTTTTGTTATGTTTATCTTTTTAAATTGTGGTAAAATATACAGAACATTTACCATTTTAAACATTTTGCCCATATGAATTTGACTACTCTAAGTCTTTCATGTAAATAGTATTGTATGGTGTCTATCCTTTTGTGACGGGTTTATTTCACTTAACATAATGTCATCAAGGTTCATCCATGTTGTAGTGTGTGTCAGAATTTTCTTCTTTATAAGGCTGAATAATATTCCATACTATATATATATATCATATTTAAAATTTTTTCTTACCCATTCATCTGTTGATGGACACTTGGGTTTCTTTTACCTTTTGGCTATTGTGAATAATGCTACTATGAATATGAGTGTACCTGCTTTCAATTATTTTGGACCTATACTCAGACGTGGAATTACTGGATTCTGTGATAATTCCATGTTCAATTTTTTGAGGAACTGCCATTCTTTTCACACCATAGTTGTACCCTTTTTACTTTCTCACCAGCAGTGTACAAGGGTGCCAATTTCTCCACATCCTTGCTAAAATATGTTATTTTCTGTTTTTTTTTTAAAAAAATAAAAACCATTCTAATTGTTGTGATATCTCATTGTGGGTTTGATTTGCCTTTCCTGAAAGATGAGTGATGTTGAGCATCTTTTCATATGCTTATTGGTCATTTGTATATTTCCCCCTGAAACAATGTCTGTTCAAGTCCTTTGCTTGTCTTTGAATTAGGTTGTTTGTTTTTTTGTTGTTGAGTGGTAGGAGTTCTTTAAATATTCTGGATATTAAGCCATTATCAGATATGTGATCTGCAAATATTTTTTCCCATTCCATTTGTTGTCTTTTCACTATGTTGATGGTATCTTTTGATGCACAACTATAATAGCTACAATAGCCTTTTAATGTGTCCTGCCAAGCCCAGTCTCTGCTTCTAATCTTCCCTTTCTCCTCTCTTCTCTCTGCCTCACCTTACTCCCCATTCCCTTCTCTTCCTCTTTCCATCCCTCCCTATCTCCTTCTTTCTTCCTCTCTACCTACCCTATATCTCCAAATGTGTACAATCATCCTCCAAAAATTCCTCCTTTTTTCTCAAAGCTTGCTCCCTCCATAGTCTTTCCTCTTGATTTTAAGGCTTGAAGTAGTCATAATAATAGTGTCAATATGTGAGCTTTAATAGTTTGCACAGCTGTGATATTTGCCTAGCTGTCAGTTTTTTCAGTGAAGAGCCATAAGCCTTGTTGGGCTGCATCAATCCATTGAGTGAAAGAAGGCTATAGTGCATTGGCTTTCTAGCATTGCATAGACTCCAGGTCATGTATACAGTACTTCCCTAGTGTAACGTTTTACTGCCATGGATAATCTTAGAAGATAGCACAAAGGAAGCTAAAGGGTCTTCATGACCTTGTTGTGGAACTGTTTTTGAGTATAATATTAATGGAGCAAACTTTGAAAGAATAGTGGGCCTGGAAGTTCCACGTAATGTCTCCCAGAGACAAATATGTAGAGAAGAGTGCCAAGTTACTACTTCCTGTACAAATTGGCTTATATAGGCCACATTATAAGCATTAACTTGAATTGAAAATTATTCTTACCCCAATAAAATGTTGTGTTAATACAACAGGCAACAGAACTACCTTGGGATTACAAAACATAAGGAGAATGTTGAAAACCAAAACTGTCAGAAATCACAGCAACAAATAACCATAAGTATCTTTTCTTTTGATAGCAACTTTCTTATAGCATACACACACACACACACACACACACACACACACACACACACACTGACACACAAACTTTTAATAAAAGGGCAAATATACAAGCACACAGAGGTGCCTTATGAATAAATTATTATCCATTTGTCCAGGTCTTTCATGGCATTACTATTTACTTGGCACAAATCCTATGAAGTGGACAGTTTTTCACTCCAGAATGAGTCTTATTTTATTTTCTTGAATTATTAATGATACACTTTATTAGTCATATGTCAACATCATGGACACATTTTTCACTGAAAGGCGAGTGACTCTGGCATGCAAGGAATGCAGCTATGGTCTCCTGGAGGCTGCTCCCTTTCTCCCCTCTTGTCCCAGGAGGGTGTTCCATTTTCCTGCCATGATTTCTCACAAAGGGGACTGTGAATTTCTCCCACTTTCTATTCAACAGAAATTGAGAAAACTCCTGCACTCAACAAAATGGACTGGACTTCTGGGGATTTGAAATACTGACTTTTCAGCAGGTCCTCATTTGCCAGCCAGTGCTAGGCTTTGGCCTATGAGCTAGGGCCTGCCTGCTTTTGTATTCACCGACATTGCTTTGTTAACACCTCTGGGGACAATCTCTTTCTGAAAATAACATTTTGTATAACATGGTATATTTCCAGAAAGGCAAAATTTGTAAAGTTTTGGGTTTTTTTTCCCCCTTAAAAATGCTTTACTTTCCCTATCTTTCCATCTTTTTTCTTAATGACTCCATCTTGTTTGCCCTTTAATGAAAGGTTTATATTGTCATCAAGGTTGGGGATCTAATTTCCCGGTATCTGAAATACGTACTTCTGAATGATCCACATGCTGGTGCAGCCATGGGAGTTACATCTACATTTTTGAATTACAGTGTTTGGCTAGTGTCCCTTTAGGGATTCAGTTATATTTTTAAAAGCAGGAAAAAGTACTGAAAATCACTGTTGGGACACTGTGTTCAATATTCCAAAAAAGGTATTTTGCTATCTTCTTACCAAACCCTTAAAACTAACCTATGGAAAAAATAGAATGAGTGGAAAATTCTCTCTTAATGACCAAAGAAATCTAGACCTTTTAGATAAAACAGGATAATATTACCTGAACTGTAAATGTCAAGTTGTCCCTACCAGATCCTTTTGTCTCAGGAGTGCTAATTATATTTCATCTATACTTTACTTAAAGAAAACAAGCTTGGAATTTTATGTTAGTCACCAAGATGGCACTGTACTTAAGGAGTCCAAATTGGTAAGTTATTGTGCAGATCCATTAGGGACTTGTAAACAGTTTGAACTCAAGCTTGTTTTTGTTTTTGTTTTGGAGTCGGAGTCTCACTCTGTTGCCCAGGCTGGAGAGCAGTGGCATGATCAGGGCTCAGGGAATCCTTCCACCTCAGCCTTCCAAGTAGCTGGAACTACTGGCACATACCACCATGCCTGGCTACTTTTTTATTTATTGTAGAGACAGGCTTTCACCAAGCATCCCAGGTTGGTCTCAAGCCCGTGGGTTTAGGCAATCTTCTTGCTTCGGCCTCCCAAAGTGCTGGGATTACAGGTGTGAGCCACCATGCCTAGCCCTGAATTCAAGTATTTTTTTTTTTAAAGCAGGATTTATTCAGAGTACAGAAAAACACCCAAAGTGGGAGGGGCCCTGAGGGGGTTGCCCTAACTCAAGTATTAATAGTGATTTTTTTTTTCCTGGGTGTGTGATTATGGATTTTTTTTCCTCTAACTTTTCTGACTTTCCTGAATTGTTCACAGTGATGAGATTTTGCCTTCATCATTCTCGTAATCTGCGTTTTCCCTAGCATTCAAAGCATCAGACAAGAGTTTACATGAAGTGTTATTTTGGAACGTGGTCTGAGAGAATAGAAGTGGAAGCCTGGGGTAGAGTGAAACAAGAATGGAGGGAAAGCCAATCTAGTGGTACGTTGATAATTTGTATGCTACTGTGTTCAACAGAGACTCGGGCTCTGTGGACCTTCCGAGGAGCCAGAGACATAAAAAGAGTACTGGAAAGAGGGTCTGTCTAGTTACACCAAACAAAGGTATTTGCCATGGCATGGGCTGAGATAAATGGTTGGCCTACTGAATATGAGACATAAGAGGTTCCAATATAATAATATAAAGGTGATACCAGGGATGCCAAAAAATGTATACACATTTTAAGAGATGTTATCTATGTATTACTTTTAGTTCACTGTAATCAGAAGTGTCTGGACGCTGATAGTTAGTAACTACTTTGAGCACCTCTTGTAATTGCAGAAGTCAAACGTCACTTGTGTTCATCTACAATTTTAATATGGTTTTTTCCTTTCATAAAATGTATATACATTTTTGGCACCCTCTGTATTTTTGTTTTGTGCAAATACAAATAGAGATAACATGTTTTAGAGATGTTTGTTGTTTCACATGAAAACAGCAGATTTTTTTGTTTGAGAGAGATACACTGTATTATCTTTTCATGACTATTATAACAAATTACCAACGATTTGGATTGTTTTAGTGGCTTTAAAGAAACACCCATTTAATCTTGAAGACATTATGCTAAGTAAACTAAGCCAGACACAGAACAAATACTGTATGATTCCACTTTTATGAGGTACCTAGAGTAGTCATATACACAGGCAGAAAGTAGAACAGAGAATACCATGGCTTGAGGGGAGAAAAGAATGGGGAGTTTTTGTTTAATGGATACAGCGTTTTAGTTTGGGATGATGAAGACGTTCTGGAGGTGGATAGTGGTAATGTTTGCAAAACAATATGAATGTACTTAGTGCCACTGAACTGTACTCTTAAAATGGTAAATATGTATATTTTACCACAATAGTAAAAAACCCACCCACTTATGATGTCACAGTTCTTTCTGTCAGAAATCGGGGTCGGCATGGTTCAGTTGGGTCCTCTGATTAGAATCTCATAAAGCTAAAATCAAGGTGTCTGCAGGGCTGAGTTATTTTCTTGGGACTCCAGGGATGAATCTGCTTCCAAACTCATTTAATTTGTTGACTGAAATAAGTTATTTGTGTTTGTGGGACTATTGGCCAGGTGCTCTTAGAGGATGTCTGCATCCCTTTTCAAGCTTCCTGTATGTGTCCCTGCCCTCAAAGGTGAGACTTGTTTAGTTTCTCTCAGGCTTTGAATCTCCCTACATCCTTCTGCTGCATCTCTCTATTTTTAACTGGAGAATGTTCTCTGCTTTTCAGTGGCTTATAATAAATTAAGCCCACCTGGATAATCTTATCTAAGGCTACATGATTTTAGTTATATTAGTAAAGTTCCTTTTGCCAGGTGTTAATTCCACAGGACAATAATAATGAAATACTAAGAATGGGGAAGCTTGAAACAACAGAAATGTATTCTCTCACATTTCTGAAGGCCAGAAGTCTGAAGTCAGGGTGTCATCAGGGCTATGTTCTCTCTGACAGCTGTAGGAGGGAGCCCTTCTTTGCCTCTTCTAGCTTCTGGTGTTTTCTGGAAATCCTTGGCATTCTTTTGCATTTAGATGCATTCATCCAGTCATGTGACTGTCTCCTTTCTATGTGTTTTTCACATCTTCTTCCCTTTGTGTTCAAATTTTACTACTTTATGAGGATACCTGTCATATTGGATTAGGGCTCAGCTCATTTTGTTTGTTTGTTTGTTTGTTTGTTTTTGAGTTGGAGTCTCACTCTGTCGCCCAGACTGGAGTGCAGTGGCCGCTCCCGGCCAACACA
>NW_007259386.1:338957-344076 GCF_000164805.1 Carlito syrichta
ATTTATTGTAGAGATGAGGTCTCGCTGCCCAGGCGAGTCTCGAACCCGCGGGCTCAGGCAATCCACTTAGCTCATTTTGACTTAATAACCTTTGTAAGGTCTCAGTTTTCAAATAAGGTCACATTCTGAAGTAATGGGAGTAAAGACTTCAAAATATATTTTGGGTGTATACAATTCAACCCATAATGCCAGGTAACAAAACATTTTCAGGAATTAGGGATTAGGATGTGGACAGCTTTTGTGGGAAGGGGCACATTCTACCCATAACTTTTTCAAACTTTAACAAAAATGAACATCTGTTTGATTAACATTCAGAGTGATCATATTATTCTTGAAATGTATTAGCATTTGGCAAAATATTGAATTTTAATCCAAAATGAATTTGTAAGAAGATTCAACTTTATCATCTCATAGTTGAGTAACCCAAGGCTCCTAATTCTAAAAAATGTGCACAATTGCCTATAATTATCCAGGAAATTTCTGGAGATATGACTTAGCATTTTCTGATTATAGTTATCAGTGGTTATTCTGAAGAACCCTTTAGTTATAGGCAATATTACAAATATACATTTTGTTAAGATTCTACTTAAAAGGCCTTATTTAATGCTGTATTTGAAATAGAAGGATAAATGGTAACCTGTTTTTTTCTCACTTTAAGGTTTCTTTTCTTTCCAAATAAGAACCTATTTGGATTGAGAATCAAATTTTTCTCAAGGCCTTCAGCATATTTCCCTATTTCTTTTCATTTTTCTTTTGAAGTCTGTTTCTCTGTCTTTTGTTTATTTATTCATTTATTTATATATTCATTCAATGCATACTTACTGGCCGCCTCTCTGTAGGACACATTCTAGATATTAGGGAATACAAAGATAAATAATGCCTGGTCTTCGGTCCCAGGTAGCTTGCAGTATAGTTATCTTTCTCCAACCCATGCTCCATACTGTCTACCTGACTAGACCATCACTAATGACAACCCTTTTTCTCCATCTTCTATCTTCTCCCAGTTCTCAGTACAATGTTAGACCTAGTATGATATTGAATTTTCCCTATTATCTTGAATTTAATCTTTTTAGTTGCTTTATATTTAGGGTGGTTCTCCTTTGGGATGTTCACCTTTAAATAACATAAGTGCACACTTGTCCCACCTCTTTAATGCTGGTTCTTGCTGTGGAAACCAGCTGCAGGCCTCAGAACAATTCACTTTAGCCATATCATATAACTCTACTTTCTGCCAAAGGACTTGATGCTGCTGAGTGGTGAATCTTCAGAAACCTTCTTAGCCATTCAGTTGTATTGTAAATGGAGTTACCAGATATAAGATGTCCAGTTAAATAAGCTTTTTTTTATTTCAGGGGATACATATGCAAGTTTGTTACTTGGACATATTACATGATGGTACAGTTTGGACTTCTATTGAAACTGTCAACCAATTAGTGAACATGGCAGTAGGTAGTTTTTCGATATTTTCTCCCCTTGCTCCTTTAAGGAGTCTTCAGTATCTTTTCTTATCTTTATTTCTGTGTGTACCCAGTATTTAGTTCTCACTTATTGGTAGGAACATGCGGTATTGTTTTTCTATTTCTGAATTAATTCATTTAGGATAATGGCCTCTGACTGCATCCGTGTTGCTATAAAATAACATGGGTTCATATTTTTATGACTGTGTAGTATTCCACAGTGTGTATGTACCACTTTTTCTTTATCTAGTCCACCACTGATGGACACCTCGATCAGTTCCATGTCTTTGCTATTGTGAATAGTGCTGCACTGAACATGCAAATACAAGTATCTTTTTAGTAGAATGATTTGTGTTCCTTTGGATATACACTTAGTAATAGGATTGCTGGGTTGAGTGGTAATTCTTTTTTTAACTCTTCGAGAAATTGTCAAACTGCTTTCCACTATAATTGAACTAGTTTGCATTCCCAACAAGAGTGTATGAGCATTTCCTTTTCTCTACAACCATTACAACATCTGTAGTCTTTTTACCCCTTAATTTTGAATTAAAGCCGTTCTGACTGGTTTGAGATAGTATCTCATTGTGATTTTGATTTGCATTTCTCTTATGATTAGTGATTTTGAGCATTTTTTCTTATGCTTTTTGGCAACTTGTATGTCATTTTTTTGAGAAGTGTCTATGTCCTTTGCCCACTTTGTAATGAGGTTATTTGTGTTTCTCTTATTGATTTGTTTAAGTTCCTTACAGATCCTGTGTATCAGTCCTTTGTTGGATGCGTAGTTTGCAAATATTATCTCCCATTCTATAGGCTATCTGTTTACACTGTTGATAGTTTCTATTTCTGTGCAGAAGCTCTTTAGTTTAATTAGGTCCCAAGTGTCAATTTTTATTTTTGCTGTGTTTGCTTTGGAGAACTTAGTAATACATTCCTTGTCTAGACCAATGTCCAGAAGAGTGTTTTCTGATAGGATTTCTATAGTTCGAGATCTTAACATTCAAGTCTTTAATTCATCTTGAGTCAATTTTTATATATGGAGAGAGGAAAGGGTTGACCTTCATTCTTCTGCATATGGTTAGCCAGCTTTTCCAGTACCATTGATTGGATAGGGTGTTCTTTCCCCATTGTTTATTTTTGTTGAATTTGTCACAGATGAGTTGGTTGAAGGTCAGTCGTTTTATTTTTGGATTCTCTGTGTTGTTCCCTTGTTCTAGGTGTTTATTTCTGTACCAGTACCTTGCTGTTTTGGTTACTGTAATTTTTTTTTTTTTTTTGGCAGGGTCTCACTCTGTTGCCGAGGCTGGAGTGCAGTGGTCTGATCATAACAATCATGGCTCACAGCAGCCTCGACCTCCTGGCCTTAGGTGATCCTTCTACCTTAGCATCCTGAGTAGCTGGCACTACAGGTGTGCACCACCATGTCCAACTAATTTTTTGACTTTTTGTAGAGACGAAGTTTTGCTATGTTGCTCAGGCTGGTCTTAAACTCCTGTGCTCAAGCAATCTACCTGCCTCAGCCTCCCAAAGTGCTGGGATTACAGATGTGAGCCACCACACCTGGCCAGTTAATATAATCTTGTAATAAAGTTTGAAGTCAGGTAATGTGATGCCTCTGGCTCTGTTCTTTTTGTTTATGACTGCATTAGCTATTAAGGGTCCTTTTTGCTTCTATACAAATTAAGTACTGTTTTATCTAGAGCTGTGAAGATGATACTGGTAGTTTGATAAGAACTGCTTTTAATATGTAGATTGCTTGAAGCAGTATGGATATTTTAGCAATATTAATTCTTCCAGTACATTAGCAAGAGATGTTTTTCTATTTGTTTGTGTCATCTTTGATTTCTTTCAACAGTGTGCAGTAGTTCTCATTGTAGAGGTCTTTCATATCCTTGGTTAGATGTATTCCAAAGGTATTTTATTTTTTGTGGCTATGGTAAATGAGATTATGTTCTTGATTTGCTTCTCAGCTTGAACATTGTTGTAATATAGGAATGAGACTGATTTTGAATGTTAAGTTTGTATTCTGAAACTTTACTGAAGTTGTTTAATCAGACCTTGGAGTTTTTTGGCAGAGTCTTTAGAGTTGACTAGATATAGAATCATATCATCTGCAAAGAGATACTTTGCCTGCCTCTTTTCTTATTTGGAGACTTTTTATCTCTTTCTATTGTCTGATTCATCTGGCTAGGACTTCTAGTACTATGTTAAATAATAGTGGTGAGAATGGGCATCCTTGTCTTGTTCCAGTTATTAGGGGAAATGATTCTAGTTTTTGCCCATTCAGTATAATGTTGACTGTAGGTTTGTATTAGATGGCTCTTATTATTTTGAAATATTTTCTTTTGATACCTACTTGGTTGAGGGGTTTTATCACAAAGGAATTTTGTTTTTTATCAAATGCTTTCTTTGCATCTATAGAATTGATCGATCATATAGTGTTCTTTTTTTTTTATTTGAGTTGGAGTCTCACTCTGTTGCCCAGACCAGAGTGCTGTGGCCGCTCCCGGCCACCTCAGCCTCGACCTGCTGGGTTCCGGGGATCCTTCCGCCTCAGCCTTCCAAGTAGCCGGAATTACAGGCATGTGCTACCACGCCTGGCTGATTTTTTGATTTATTGTAGAGATGAGGTCTCACTGCCCAGGCGGGTCTCGAACCCGCGGGCTCAGGCAGTCCACTCACCTCAGCCTCCCAAAGGCGCAGGATTACAGGCTGAGCCACCGAGCCCGGCCTAGTGTTTATTTTTAAATTCTTTTTATGCAGTGGATCACATTTATTAATTTGGATCTATAGAACCAACTTTGCATTCCAGGAACAAAGCCCATTTGGTCATGGTACATGATCTTTTTGATGTGCTCATGGATGCAGGTTTTTTTTTTTTTTTTAAGTTTTTTGCATCCATGTCCATCAGAGATGTCAGCCTGTAGTTTTTTTGTGTGTGTGCCTTTGCCATATTCTGGTATCAAGATGATATTGGTTTCAGAGAATGAATTAGGGAGGAACCCTTCCTCCTTGGCTTTTTTGGAATAGTTTCAGTAGTATTGGTACCAGTTTTTCTTTTTATGTCTGGTCGAATTTGGCTGTGAATTTGTCTTGTCCAGGGCTTTGTTTCATTGGTAGGTTTTATATTTGATTCAATTTTATCACCTGTTATTGGTCAGCTCAGTGTCTTCCTGTTTCAATCTTGAAAGTTTGTGTGTTTCGAAGAATTTATCCATGCTCCCTAGGGTTTCTACCTTTTGTGTAAAGAGATAGTCATAGTAGCATTATTTGTATTTCTGTGGGACCCATTGTAATGTCTTCTTTGTCATTTCTTTTTTTTTTTTTTTTTTTTTCATTAATCAGTAGTTTTTATTATGGTTTTGTGGGGTACACTTAAGGGTAGGTGTACAATGACGTTTCATTCAGGCACCCTGTAGATAAGAAGTGTTTTCCCATTCCCCGACAGATATTTGCTACTGTTAATCCCATCCCCCTCCCCCCCATAGTTTCCCAGTACCATCCGTCATTTTCTCATAGTATTGCATTGGATGTTCAAGGTCCATTATATGAGTGAGAACATGTGATATTCGGATTTTTGTTTTTGTGAGAGGTCACTCAGTATTATAGACTCTAGTTCATCCAGGTTGCACAAAATTCTGATTTTTGTTCTTTTTTTATGGCTG